>NW_027000689.1:0-220051 GCF_036934945.1 Oncorhynchus masou masou
CTGGTTCGTAGTGACTGAAGGAAGCTGTGAGGAGGCCAGCTGATACTGTTTCTAGTGACTGAAAGAGGAAGCTGTGAAGGAAGCTAGTGACTGAGGGGAGGCCAGTAGAGGCTGGTTCTAGTGGCTGAAGGAAGCTGTGAGAGGCCAGCTGAGGCTGGTTCTAGTGACTGAAGGAAGCTGTGAGGGAGGCCAGCTGATACTGTTTCTAGTGACTGAAGGAAGCTGTGAGGGAGGCCAGCTGATACTGTTTCTAGTGACTGAAGGAAGCTGTGAGGGAGGCCAGTAGAGGCTGGTTCTAGTGGCTGAAGGAAGCTGTGAGAGGCCAGCTGAGGCTGGTTCTAGTGACTGAAGGAAGCTGTGAGGGAGGCCAGCTGATACTGTTTCTAGTGACTGAAGGAAGCTGTGAGGGCCAGCTGATACTGTTTCTAGTGACTGAAGGAAGCTGTGAGGGAGGCCAGTAGAGGCTGGTTCTAGTGACTGCAGGAAGCTGTGAGGGAGGCTGGTTCTAGTGACTGAAGGAAGCTGTGAGGGAGGCTGGTTCTAGTGACTGAAGGAAGCTGTGAGGGAGGCTGGTTCTAGTGACTGAAGGAAGCTGTGAGGGAGGCTGGTTCTAGTGACTGAAGGAAGCTGGGAGGAGAGCTGGTTCTAGTGACTGCAGGAGGCTGTGGGGAGGCTGGTTGTAGTGACTGAAGGGAAGCTGTGAGGGAGGCTGGTTCTAGTGACTGCAGGGAAGCTGTGAGGGAGGCTGGTTCTAGTGACTGAAGGAAGCTGGGAGGGAGGCTGGTTCTAGTGACTGCAGGAAGCTGTGAGGGGCTGGTTGTAGTGACTGCAGGAAGCTGTGAGGGGAGGCTGGAGTGACTGCAGGAAGCTGTGAGGAGGCTGGTTCTAGTGACTGCAGGAAGCTGTGAGGGAGGCTGGTTCTAGTGACTGCAGGAAGCTGTGGGAGACCAGTAGAGGCTGGTTCTTGACTGAAGGAAGCTGTGAGGGAGGTGACTGAAGGAAGCTGTGACTGGGAGGCTGGTTCTAGTGACTGAAGGAAGCTGTGAGGAGGCTGGTTGTAGTGACTGAAGGAAGCTGTGCGGGAGGCTGGTTGTAGTGACTGAAGGAAGCTGTGAGGTAGGTTGGTTCTAGTGACTGAAGGAAGCTGGGAGGGAGGCTGGTTGTAGTGACTGAAGGAAGCTGTGAGGGAGGCTGGTTCTAGTGACTGCAGGAAGCTGTGAGGGAGGCTGGTTCTAGTGACTGCAGGAAGCTGTGAGGGAGGCTGGTTCTAGTGACTGCAGGAAGCTGTGAGGGAGGCTGGTTCTAGTGACTGCAGGAAGCTGTGAGGGAGACCAGTAGATGCTAATCAGAGAGAGAATGTGTGAACAGGAAGTTAAAGCAGGGCTCGGTTCCTCTTCGTGTCAGTCTGTTGTGTTGAGCTGCACAGTGGAAGACGTCATCTAGTCTCCACCTCTCTGGAACTGGCACAGGAAGTAGACCTTAACTTAATGCTCCTCGTAGGCCCACGGTCCCGCCCACCTTTACCACGACAACCATTGTGAGATAACGTGATCTCTTTCACTCGCTGACTGCAGACGTTACCTCCAGCCCACAACATGCCTAGATTTTCTTGCTCTTTGGTTTTGAAGTTGTATTTTTGGGGGGGGTTATAATTTCTAATCTTAGACGGAACACTGTCTGAAATTAAAAAGTTGTTCATCAAAAGATGATGTATCAAGAGATGTATGTATTTAAGGTCGTATATTTCTAATGTTCCTCTCTCCAGCCATCATCGGTAACTCCCAGGAGGCCTATAAGGATGCGTTTGAGATCAGCAAGAAGGACATGCAACCCACCCACCCGATTCGCCTGGGTCTGGCTCTCAACTTCTCTGTCTTCTACTACGAGATCCTCAACTCCCCCGAGCAGGCCTGCAAACTGGCCAAGACGGTATGTGGTGATGAGCCCGTCCAAGATGGCCGCTTGACGATGAGGTTGACAGTCCTGATAGGGCAGAGAGTCTCGACCGGTGGGTCGCGGGTTGTTTTCAAAGGGTCGTCGGTGCCTGAGTTAGAAAAGAAGAAGAAAAAGATTAGTTTGGGACTGAAGTGACCCTGTGAAATGTGGGCCTTTATACATGGGGTCACTGCTCTAGGGTCTTTATACATGGGGTCACTGGGGTCACTGCTCTAGGGCCTTTATACATGGGGTCACTGCTCTAGGGTCTTTATACATGGGGTCACTGGGGTCACTGCTCTAGGGCCTTTATACATGGGGTCACTGCTCTAGGGTCTTTATACATGGGGTCACTGCTCTAGGGTCTTTATACATGGGGTCACTGGGGTCACTGCTCTAGGGCCTTTATACATGGGGTCACTGCTCTAGGGCCTTTATACATGGGGTCACTGCTCTAGGGCCTTTATACATGGGGTCACTGCTCTAGGGTCTTTATACATGGGGTCACTGCTCTAGGGTCTTTATACATGGGGTCACTGCGCTAGGGTCTTTATACATGGGGTCACTGCTCTAGGGTCTTTATACATGGGGTCACTGCTCTAGGGTCTTAATACATGGGGTCACTGCGCTAGGGTCTTTATACATGGGGTCACTGCTCTAGGGTCTTTATACATGGGGTAACTGCGCTTGGGCCTTTATACATGGGGTCACTGCTCTAGGGTCTTTATACATGGGGTCACTGCTCTAGGGTCTTTATACATGGGGTCACTGGGGTCACTGCTCTAGGGTCTTTATACATGGGGTCACTGCTCTAGGGTCTTTATACATGGGGTCACTGCTCTAGGGTCTTAATACCTGGGGTCACTGCTCTAGGGCCTTTATACATGGGGTCACCGGGTCACTGCTCTAGGGCATGGGGTCTAGGTCCTGCTCTAGGGCCTTTATACATGGGGTCACTGCTCTAGGGTCTTTACTGGGGTCACTGCTAGGGTCTTTATACATGGGGTCACTGTCTCTCACTGGGTCTTAATACCTGGGGTCACTGCTCTAGGGCCTTTATACATGGGGTCACTGGGGTCACTGCTCTAGGGCCTTTATACATGGGGTCACTGCTCTAGGGCCTTTATATATGGGGTCACTGCTCTAGGGCCTTTATACATGGGGTCACTGCTCTAGGGTCTTTATACATGGGGTCACGGGTCACAGCTTTAGGGTCTTTATACATGGGGTCACGGGTCACTGCTCTAGGGTCTTTATACATGGGGTCACGGGTCACTGCTCTAGGGTCTTTATACATGGGGTCACGGGTCACTGCTCTAGGGTCTTTATACATGGGGTCACGGGTCACAGCTCTAGGGTCTTTATACATGGGGTCACGGGTCACTGCTCTAGGGTCTTTATACATGGGGTAGGTCACTGCTCTTTTTATACATGGGGTCACTGGGGTCATTGCTCTAGGGTCTTTATACATGGGGTCACTGCTCTAGGGTCTTTATACATGGGGTCACGTGTCACTGCTCTAGGGTCTTTATACATGGGGTCACTGCTCTAGGGCCTTTATACATGGGGTCACTGCTCTAGGGTCTTTATACATGGGGTCACTGCTCTAGGGCCTTTATACATGGGTCACTGCTCTAGGGTCTTTATACATGGGGTCACTGCTCTAGGGCCTTTATACATGGGGTCACTGCTCTAGGGTCTTTATACATGGGGTCACTGCTCTAGGGTCTTTATACATGGGGTCACTGCTCTAGGGTCTTTATACATGGGGTCACTGCTCTAGGGCCTTTATACATGGGGGTCACTGCTCTAGGGCCTTTATACATGGGGTCACTGCTCTAGGGTCTTTATACATGGGGTCACTGCTCTAGGGTCTTTATACATGGGGTCACTGCTCTAGGGTCTTTATACATGGGGTCACTGCTCTAGGGTCTTTATACATGGGGTCACTGCTCTAGGGTCTTTATACATGGGGTCACTGCTCTAGGGTCTTTATACCTGGGGTCACTGCTCTAGGGCCTTTATACATGGGGTCACTGCTCTAGGGCCTTTATACATGGGGTCACTGGGGTCACTGCTCTAGGGCCTTTATACATGGGGTCACTGCGCTAGGGTCTTTATACATGGGGTCACTGCGCTAGGGTCTTTATACATGGGGTCACTGCTCTAGGGTCTTTATACATGGGGTCACTGGGGTCACTGCTCTAGGGCCTTTATACATGGGGTCACTGCTCTAGGGTCTTTATACATGGGGTCACGGGTCACTGCTCTAGGGTCTTTATACATGGGGTCACTGCTCTAGGGCCTTTATATGTCATGGGGTCACTGGGGTAGGGCCTTTATACATGGGGCTCTAGGGCCTTTATATGGGGTCACTGCGCTTGGGTCACTGGGGTCACTGCTCTAGGGCCTTTATACATGGGGTCACTGGGGTCACTGCTCTAGGGCCTTTATATATGGGGTCACTGCGCTTGGGTCTTTATACATGGGGTCACTGCTCTAGGGCCTTTATACATGGGGTCACTGGGGTCACTGCTCTAGGGCCTTTATACATGGGGTCACTGCTCTAGGGTCTTTATACATGGGGTCACTGCTCTAGGGCCTTTATACATGGGGTCACTGGGGTCACTGCTCTAGGGCCTTTATACATGGGGTCACTGCTCTAGGGCCTTTATACATGGGGTCACTGCTCTAGGGTCTTTATACATGGGGTCACGGGGTCACAGCTCTAGGGTCTTTATACATGGGGTCACGGGTCACGGGTGCTCTAGGGTCTTTATACATGGGGTCACGGGTCACTGCTCTAGGGTCTTTATACATTCACGGGTACTGCTCTAGGGTCTTTATACATGGGGTCACGGGTCACTGCTCTAGGGTCTTTATACATGGGGTCACGGGTCACAGCTCTAGGGTCTTTATACATGGGGTCACGGGTCACTGCTCTAGGGCCTTTATACATGGGGTCACTGCTCTAGGGTCTTTATACATGGGGTCACTGCTCTAGGGTCTTTATATATGGGGTCACGGGTCACAGCTCTAGGGTCTTTATACATGGGGTCACGGGTCACTGCTCTAGGGCCTTTATACATGGGGTCCTGGTCACTGCTCTAGGGTCTTTATACATGGGGTCACTGCTCTAGGGTCTTTATACATGGGGTCACGGGTCACTGCTCTAGGGTCTTTATACATGGGGTCACGGGTCACTGCTCTAGGGTCTTTATACATGGGGTCACTGCTCTAGGGTCTTTATACATGGGGTCACTGCTCTAGGGTCTTTATACATGGGGTCACTGCTCTAGGGTCTTTATACATGGGGTCACGGGTCACTGCTCTAGGGTCTTTATACATGGGGTCACGGGTCACTGCTCTAGGGTCTTTATACATGGGGTCACGGGTCACTGCTCTAGGGTCTTTATACATGGGGTCACGGGTCACTGCTCTAGGGTCTTTATACATGGGGTCACGGGTCACAGCTCTAGGGTCTTTATACATGGGGTCACGGGTCACTGCTCTAGGGTCTTTATACATGGGGTCACGGGTCACTGCTCTAGGGTCTTTATACATGGGGTCACGGGTCACAGCTCTAGGGTCTTTATACATGGGGTCACGGGTCACAGCTCTAGGGCCTTTATATTGGTACTCCTTGTGTATATAGTCTCATTATCGTCAGTCAGCATTTCACGGTAAAGTGTACACCTGTTGTATTCGGCGCATGTGACTGCTGCGCCCGCTGATTGGCTGAATACCCAGGGCGCGATTTGGTTGATTGTGCTGAGCGATTAACCAAAATTAAATTACATTTAAAAAAAATAGTTTTTTAAAAATATATATTATTTGAGCTCAATGCCACATTGTAGTAGGGAGTTGTAGTTTCTCGAGAGATAAATCAGATCCAGACTGAACTGTGTGATGTAGTAGGGAGTTGTAGTTTCTTGAGAGATAAGTCAGATCCAGCCTGAACTGTGATGTAGTAGGGAGTTGTAGTTTCTCGAGAGATAAATCGGATCCAGCCTGAACTGTGAGGCAGTAGGGAGTTGTAGTTTCCAACAGGCCAATATTATACATAGTTTAGCGCATAAAATGTTGTAATTAACTACAATGATCATAATCCATTGCGCATCAACATTGGACAAAAATATCAACGCAACAGGTAAAGTGTTGGTCCCGTTTTTCATGAGCTGAAATAAAAGATCCCAGAAATGTTCCATACTCACAAAAATACTATTTATCTCAAATGTTATGCACAATAAGCTTATTTCTCTTTAATTCTGTGCACAAATTTGTTTACTAACTGTTAGTGAGCATCTCTCCTTTACCAAGATAATCCATCCACCTGACAGGTGTGGCATATCAAGAAGCTGATTTAACAGCATGATCATTACACAGGTGCACCTTGTGCTGGGGACAATACAAGGCCACTCTAAAATTTGCAGTTTTGTCACAAAACGTAATTTAATGTTAATTCCTCTACCATAAGCCGCCTCCAACGTTGTCTTCGAAAATGTTTGCTGTACGTCCAACCGGCCTCACAACCGCAGACCACGTGTTACCACGCCAACCCAGGACCTCCACATCTGGCTTTTTCACCTCGGGGATCATCTGAGACCAGCCAGCCGGACAGCTGATGAAACCGTGGGTTGACACAACTGAAGAATTTCTGCTCAAACTGTCAGAAACCGTCTCGGGGAAGCTCATCTGCAGGCTCGTCGTCCTCACCGGGGTCATGACCTGACTGCAGTTCGGCGTCGTAACCGACTTCAGTGGGAAAATTCTCAACCTTCGATGGCCAACTGGTACGCTGGAGAAGTTTTTATTTATTTGACCTTTTATTTAACCAGGCAAGTCAGTTAAGAACAAATTCTTATTTTCAATGACTGCATAGGAACATTGGGTTAACTGCCTGTTCAGGGGCAGAACGACAGATTTGTACCTTGTCAGCTTGGGGATTTGAACTTGCAACCTTTCGGTTACTAGTCCCAACGCTCTAACCACTAGGCTACCCTGTGTGCTCTTCACGGATTAATTCCGGTTTTAACTGTACCGGGCAGTGTGGCGTTGTGTTTGAGAGGGGTTTACTGATGTCAACGTTGTGAACCGAGTGCCCCATGGTGGCGGTGGGGTTATGGTAATGGCAGGCGTAAGCTACGGACAACAAACACAATTGCATTTTTATTAATGTCAATTTGAATGCACAGAGATACCGTGATGAGATCCCGAGGCCCTGTTGTCGTGCCATTCATCCGCCGCCATCACCTCATGTTTCAGCATGATAATACACGGCCCCCATGTCACAAGGACCTGGACACAATTCCTGGAAGCTGCAAATGTCCCAGTTCTTCCATGGCCTGCACACTCACCAGACAGGCTACCCAACATTCCCCAGGCCACAATCAACAGCCTGATCAACTCTGTGAAGGAGATGTGTCTCGCTGCATGAGGTAAATGTTGATCACGCCAAATACTGACTGGCTTTCGGATCCACGCCCCCTAACTGTTTTTTGAAGGGATCTGTGACCAACGGATTGATATCTTTATTCCCAGTCATGTGACATTCATAGGTTCGGGCCTCATGAATTGATTTTCAGTTGACTTATTTACTTATATGAACCGTAGCTCAGTAAAATCATTGTTGCATGTTGCGTTTTTTATATTTTTGTTGCTCACAGAGCATTATCGAACTGGGGATAGCTAGCTAACGTAACGTCACAGAGCATTATCTAACTGGGGATAGCTAGCTAACATAACAGAGCGTTATCTAACTGGGGATAGCTAGCTAACATAATGTCACAGCATTATCGAACTGGGGATAGCTAGCTAATATAATGTCACAGAACATTATCTAACTGGGGATAGCTAGCTAACATAATGTCACAGAACATTATCTAACTGGGGATAGCTAGCTAATAATGTCACAGAGCATTATCGAACTGGGGATAGCTAGCGAACATAATGTCACAGAGCATTATCTAACTGGGGATAGCTAGCTAACATAATGTCACAGAGCATTATCTAACTGGTGATAGCTAGCTAACATAATGTCACAGAACATTATCTAACTGGGGATAGCTAGCTAACATAATGTCACAGAACATTATCTAACTGGGGATAGCTAGCTAACATAACGTCACAGAGCATTATCGAACTGGGGATAGCTAGCTAACATAATGTCACAGAGCATTATCGAACTGGGGATAGCTAGCTAACATAATGTCACAGAGCATTATCGAACTGGGGATAGCTAGCTAACATCACATCACAGAGCATTATCTAACTGGGGATAGCTAGCTAACATAACGTCACAGAGCATTATCGAACTGGGGATAGCTAGCTAACATAATGTCACAGAGCATTATCGAACTGGGGATAGCTAGCTAACATAATGTCACAGAGCATTATCGAACTGGGGATAGCTAGCTAACATCACAGAGCATTATCTAACTGGGGATAGCTAGCTAACATCACATCACAGAGCATTATCGAACTGGGGATAGCTAGCTAACATAATGTCACAGAGCATTATCGAACTGGGGATAGCTAGCTAACATAACAGAGCGTTATCTAACTGGGGATAGCTAGCTAACATAATGTCACAGAGCATTATCGAACTGGGGATAGCTAGCTAACATAATGTCACAGAGCATTATCGAACTGGGGATAGCTAGCTAACATAATGTCACAGAGCATTATCGAACTGGGGATAGCTAGCTAACATAACGTCACAGAGCATTATCGAACTGGGGATAGCTAGCTAACATCACATCACAGAGCATGATCTGACTGGGGATAGCTCGCTAACATAACGTCACAGAGCATGATCTGACTGGGGATAGCTAGCTTACATAATGTCACAGAACATTATCTAACTGGGGATAGCTAGCTAACAATGTCACAGAACATTATCGAACTGGGGATAGCTAGCTAACATAATGTCACAGAGCATTATCTAACTGGGGATAGCTTGCTCACATAACGTCACAGAGCGTTATTTAACTGGGGATAGCTAGCTAACATAATGTCACAGAGCATTATCGAACTGGGGATAGCTAGCTAACATAATTCACTTTCATAACTTCATATTTCTGAGTTAGTCAGATATTAGTTCAGAAACATTTGATATTGGTATGGGAGTTAACTAGCAGCTTATCAAGGGTAGATAACTGGTCTAATTTTATTTTAGTCAAATAAACTTTCTTAATGTTTCTCAAAATGACTGGCTAATTTGGTCGTGCTTTGTGAAGCACCCGGTTTCTGTCCACACGTCGCCCTGTCACCGACAGGAGAACCTGGTGAACGACATGAGGGCCTATCAGTCGAGGTGAGAAGGTTCTAGCTTAGCGTGTCCCCTCTCTCCTTCCAGGTTTTAATGTTGCGTGACCAAGTAACAGTGAGGTGCCTTTCTCCAGCTCCAAACCCAACGATACGCAGTCATCCAATATGAAATGTAGAACAACACTGTGATTTTTTTTTTTTACAATTTTTGATGTTAACTTCTGTTCTCCTGCAGGCTTTCGACGACGCTATTGCAGAGCTTGATTCTCTGAGTGAAGACTCCTACAAAGACAGCACCTTGATCATGCAGCTACTGAGAGACAACTTGACAGTAAGTGTCGCGTACTGAAATCATAGTTCCCTGGTGTCACTGGGTTGACTTGTGATGTCGGAGAGTCACTGGTGTCTCTCACTGTTAGAGAGGCCATGTGACCCGTCTACCCAGGAGGAACAAATATGAAAATGTATGCACTCTGCTCACTACAGTAGAGTCTGCTAAATGACTCACTGCTGTAAGTGGCTCTGGATTAGAGAGTCTGCTAAATGATTCACTGCTGTAAATGGCTCTGAATCAGAGAGTCTGCTAAATGACTCACTACTGTTAGTGGCTCTGGATCAGAGAGTCTGCTAAATGACTCACTACTGTTCGTTGCTCTGGATCAGAGAGTCTGCTAAATGACTCACTGCTGTAAGTGGCTCTGGATCAGAGAGTCTGCTAAATGACTCACTACTGTTAGTGGCTCTGGATCAGAGAGTCTGCTAAATGACTCACTACTGTTAGTGGCTCTGGATCAGAGAGTCTGCTAAATGACTCACTGCTGTTAGTGGCTCTGGATAAGAGAGTCTGCTAAATGACTCACTACTGTTAGTGGCTCTGGATTAGAGAGTCTGCTAAATGATTCACTGCTGTAAATGGCTCTGAATCAGAGAGTCTGCTAAATGACTCACTACTGTAGTGGCTCTCGATCAGAGAGTCTGCTAAATGACTCACTATTGTAGTGGCTCTGGATCAGAGAGTCTGCTAAATGACTCACTACTGTTCGTGGCTCTGGATAAGAGAGTCTGCTAAATGACTCACTACTGTTAGTGGCTCTGGATCAGAGAGTCTGCTAAATGACTCACTACTGTAGTGGCTCTGGATCAGAGAGTCTGCTAAATGACTCACTACTGTTCGTGGCTCTGGATAAGAGAGTCTGCTAAATGACTCACTACTGTTAGTGGCTCTGGATCAGAGAGTCTGTTAAATGATTCACTGCTGTAGTGGCTCTGGATCAGAGAGTCTGCTAAATGACTCACTGCTGTAAGTGGCTCTGGATCAGAGAGTCTGCTAAATGACTCACTGCTGTAAGTGGCTCTGGATCAGAGAGTCTGCTAAATGACTCACTACTGTAGTGGCTCTGGATCAGAGAGTCTGCTAAATGACTCACTACTGTTCGTGGCTCTGGATAAGAGAGTCTGTTAAATGACTCACTACTGTAGTGGCTCTGGATCAGAGAGTCTGCTAAATGACAAGAATGTAGAATGAGTGAATGTACTCAGTCCGAGGTCAGCTCCACTGACATGTCATGTGTATGTTGACCTACAGTCTTTTAACATGTTGTTAATCTCTGTCCTCTCTCTCATCTGTTCTCTCCTCTGTCCTCTCTCTCATCTCTGTCCTCTCTCTCATCTCTGTCCTCTCATCTCTGTCCTCTCTCTCATCTCTGTCCTCTCTCTCATCTCTGTCCTCTCTCTCATCTCTGTCCTCTCTCTCATCTCTGTCCTCTCTCTCATCTCTGTCCTCTCTCTCATCTCTGTCCTCTCTCTCATCTGTTCTCTCATCTGTTCTCTCATCTGTCCTCTCTCTCATCTGTCCCCTCTCTCATCTCTGTCCTCTCTCATCTCTGTCCTCTCTCTCTCTCATCTGTCCTCTCTCTCTCTCATCTGTCCTCTCTCTCATCTCTGTACTCTCTCTCTCTCTCTCATCTGTCCTCTCATCTCTGTCCCCTCTCATCTCTGTCCTCTCTCTCATCTCTGTCCCCTCTCTCTCTCTCTCATCTGTCCTCTCATCTCTGTCCCCTCTCATCTGTCCTCTCTCTCTCTCATCTGTCCTCTCTCTCATCTCTGTCCTCTCTCTCTCTCATCTGTCCTCTCTCTCATCTCTGTCCTCTCTCTCCTCTGTCCTCTCTGTCCTCTGTCCTCTCTGTCCTCTCTCTCCTCTCTGTCCTCTCTCTCTCCTCTGTCCCCTCTCATCTCTCATCTCTGTCATCTCTGTCCTCTCTGTCCTCTCTCATCTCTCTCTCTCTCTCTCTCATCTCTGTCCTCTCTCTCATCTCTGTCCTCTCTCTCTCCTCTGTCCCCTCTGTAGCTGTGGACCTCAGACAACCAGGGAGATGGGGAGGATGCTGAGGAGGGTAGAGACTGACCTGGTTCCTGTTCCCTGGTCTGTCTGTCTGACTGACTGTCATCATCCTCTATCAACACTGAGACAGACAGACTGACCACCTCATCCTGCCCAACGCTTCTCTTTAGTTCTGTCTGTCACGTCGTCTCACACCTCCATACGTTTACTCTTCTTTCGGGAATCATTGTGGGGGGTGGGGGGGGGTTGCTTTCCAGGACTTGGTTGTGGGAGGGTTTCGTTCCAGGACTTGGTTGTGGGAGGGGTTTCGTTCCAGGACTTGGTTGTGGGAGGGGTTTTGGGACGTATATTATGGTATGTTGGGGTGAGGGACTTGTCTACTGAGCGTATAATTATTTGTGGGCGGAGCAACAGGGTGTTACATGTAGGTTGACGGGGGAGGGAAGTTCTCAACTCATGCAGGTTGGGAAGTAACCTGGTCTAGTCCTCTACCTGGGTTCAGGTTGGGAATTAACCTGGTCTAGTCCTCTACCTGGGTTCAGGTTGGGAATTAACCTGGTCTAGTCCTCTACCTGGGTTCAGGTTGGGAATTAACCTGGTCTAGTCCTCTACCTGTGTTCAGGTTGGGAATTAACCTGGTCTAGTCCTCTACCTGTGTTCAGGTTGGGAATTAACCTGGTCTAGTCCTCTACCTGGGTTCAGGTTGGGAATTAACCTGGTCTAGTCCTCTACCTGGGTTCAGGTTGGGAATTAACCTGGTCTAGTCCTCTACCTGGGTTCAGGTTGGGAATTAACCTGGTCTAGTCCTCTACCTGGGTTCAGGTTGTGAATTAACCTGGTCTAGTCCTCTACCTGGGTTCAGGTTGTGAATTAACCTGGTCTAGTCCTCTACCTGGGTTCAGGTTGGGAATTAACCTGGTCTAGTCCTCTACCTGGGTTCAGGTTGGGAATTAACCTGGTCTAGTCCTCTACCTGGGTTCAGGTTGTGTATTAACCTGGTCTAGTCCTCTACCTGGGTTCAGGTTGTGAATTAACCTGGTCTAGTCCTCTACCTGGGTTCAGGTTGTGAATTAACCTGGTCTAGTCCTCTACCTGGGTTCAGGTTGGGAATTAACCTGGTCTAGTCCTCTACCTGGGTTCAGGTTGTGAATTAACCTGGTCTAGTCCTCTACCTGGGTTCAGGTTGGGAATTAACCTGGTCTAGTCCTCTACCTGTCTACATGGTAAAGATCTTGTGCTTGACAACATTGCTTGATTCATTTGTGGTTGGACATCAGTCTCTCCTGATTGGAGGAGGCAGCAGCGAGCGGTTTTAGTCTGTAGCCAGGCGACTGACGGCAGGAGCATTAGGGGATCGTCCCGATGGCGTCTTATCCATGGTGGGTTGGCGTGGGCGTTGTGCTGCTCCCCAAATGCCACCCTATTCCCTGTTAAGTACACTACTTTTAGACCAGAACCCTATGGACCTTGGTCAAACACTCTGTGCACTATGAAGGGAGTAGGGCTCCAGCTGAGAGGGAAACCTTGGATAGTGATGTTACATTCCATTAAACTGTCACTGTTCTGCTCCAGCTTCTTCTTCGGTTTCACTGACCTGCTCACGTCATTTTGTATTTCTGTGTCAAGTAGGAGGTTTGGGAAAAGTCTAGAACAAAGAGGACTCCTAGTACTCTGTTTTAAACCAGCAGAGCAAGGAAGAATTTCCCCTCGTTGCTTCATCTAGTCGCTGCTTCTTCTTTCCCCAGTTAAGATTTTCATTTTTTATTTTTTATTTTGATCTTTGTGGTTAAGAACTGCTTCACGGGGAGAAAGGGGTTGTTGTTGGGCTGGTTGTCTTTGTCCACGTCTTTTTGGAAATTTTCATACGAAACACCCAAGCATAACTGTTATCTGGAGGGGATATGTTATTTCATGTATGTGGAATTAAAAAGATAATTTAAAAGTTTTGCGTTTGTCTGATCTGAATTATTTTAGGTCTCTTAATCTCAAGTTTTTTTTCTTCCCCTCGACGCCTTTTGGTAAGAGATCACAAATCTGGCAACTCTGTGACCCCATCTGGCAACTCTGTGACCCCATCTGGCAACTCTGTGACCCCATCTGGCAACTCTGTGACCCCATCTGGCAACTCTGTGACCCCATCTGGCAACTCTGTGACCCCATCTGGCAACTCTGTGACCCCATCTGGCAACTCTGTGACCCCATCTGGCAACTCTGTGACCCCATCTGGCAACTCTGTGACCCCATCTGGCAACTCTGTGACCCCATCTGGCAACTCTGTGACCCCATCTGGCAACTCTGTGACCCCATCTGGCAACTCTGTGACCCCATCTGGCAACTCTGTGACCCCATCTGGCAACTCTGTGACCCCATCTGGCAACTCTGACCTCATCTGGCAACTCTGTGACCCCATCTGGCAACTCTGACAAATCCAGAGTATGAAATGAAAGGGGTCGGCATACTGCAATAACAGTCCAGGTTGGCTGGTTCACACAAACAAAACAGGAATCAAGGCTATTGGTTGGAACTACTGTTCTCTCTGAATCACTCATGTCTGGAGTCGTCCTGTTACCCCCCCCCCCACCCCCCCGAACCACAAAACCTCCAGAGCTGCTCACAGAATTACTTAGACTAAATACCCACACACCTACCCAACCCCCACCACACACACACACAAGGTGTCAACAGCATTCCCACATGTTGATTTAAATGCTTCCCACAATTGTCAAGTTGGCCGGATGTCCTTTGGGTGGTGGACCAATCTTGATACACACAGGAAACTGGAGTGTGAAAACCCCAGCAGCGTTGCAGTTCTTGACACAAACCGGTGCGCCTGGCACCTACTACCGTACCTCGTTCAAAGGCACTGAGCATTTGTCGTGCCCATTCATCCACTGAATGGGGCACACAAACAGTTCATGTCTGAATTGTATCAAGGCTTAAAAATTATTCTGGAACGTATCTACACCAGGCCAGTCCAACCCTCTTCCTGGAGATCTACAGTCCTGTAGGTTTTCAGTCCAACCCTCTTCCTGGAGATCTACGGTCCTGTGGGTTCAGTACAACCCTCTTCCTGGAGATCTACGGTCCTGTAGGTTCAGTCCAACCCTCTTCCTGGAGATCTACGGTCCTGTGGGTTCAGTCCAACCCTCTTCCTGGAGATCGACTTGGAATGAAAACCAACAGAACAGTCGATCTCTAGGAAGAGGGTTGGGCAGCTCTGATCTACACTGAGGTGGATTTAAGGGATCACAGCTTTCTCCTGGATTCACCTGGTCAGTCTGTCATGGAAAGAGCAGGTGTCTTTTGTTTTGTATACTCTGTGTACTAGGTGCACCCGATCGGACCCCCCCCTTTCCCTCCAGAACAGCCTGAATTCTTCGGGGCATGGACACGTTGCTGAATTGGTATCAAGGGACCTAACGTGTGCCAGGAAAACATTCTCCACCCCATTACACCACCAGCCTGTTCCGTTGACACCAGGCAGGGCGGGGCCATGGACTCATGCGGTTTACGCCAAACCCTGACATCAGCAGGACGGGGCCATGGACTCATGCGGTTTACGCCAAACCCTGACATCAGCAGGACGGGGCCATGGACTCATGCGGTTTACGCCAAACCCTGACATCAGCAGGACGGGGCCATGGACTCATGCGGTTTTACGCCAAACCCTGACATCAGCAGGACGGGGCCATGGACTCATGCGGTTTACGCCAAACCCTGACATCAGCAGGACGGGGCCATGGACTCATGCGGTTTACGCCAAACCCTGACATCAGCAGGACGCAAAAGGAACCGGGATTCGTTGGGGCGGCCGCTGCTTTTCCTCTCCTCAGTTGTCCAGTGTTGATGATCACGTGTCCACTGCAGCCTCTTGTTGTTGTTGTCTGATAGGAACTCGGTGTGGTCGTCTGCTGCTACAAGGACCTACCAGTTGTTTTCCCATTCTAATGTTCATTCAAACAGTAACTGAAGGCCTTCGATGCCTTGAGCATTAGAATGGCCAACAACTCGAAGGTCCTTTTCACAGATGGGCTATTGCTGGGACAGTATGTTAGCCAGCTGCTTTATATAGCAATTTGGGGAGTTTCTACTCCTGGTGTGGACTGAAGCTGGCTGGTGATACCTGTTACCAGCATAAACTACCACCTAACCCAGGACAAGGAAAAACCATTATTGAAACAATACAACAATAATGATTTTAAACAATAAGCACAATTTCCCGGGCGCCCTCTGGTCTGCTATCGCTTCTCCGATCAAGTGCAGCAGCACTGTCAAAGACACGACACTTGATCTGAGCCGAAAGTCGGAGAAGCGATCTACTTTATTACTTAGCTCTGTGTGTATATTTTTGATCATGCAATGTTGAGGAAAGTTTTCAAGTAAGTATCCCGTGCACGTGACGTAAAATCATTCCCAACAGCTATCGTAGTCAATAAAACGGTGACTGATTTGACCAGCACTGAACAGCACAACGTTAGAGAGTTGGACTAGTAACCAGAAGGTTGCAAGTTCAAATCCCCGAGCTGACAAGGTACAAAATATGTCGTTCTGCCCCTGAACAGGCAGTTAACCCACTGTTCCTGGGCCATCATTGAAAATAAGAATTTGTTCTTAACTGACTTGCCTAGTAAAATAAAGGTAAAAAAAAAAGAATGAAGTTCCTCAATGTTCAAACAAAACATAGATCAACGAAGCAACTCAGTTTGATTTCTCTTTACAATGAAAGGGGGTGCACCGTTCCTGGAGGTACTGCAATACCAGGTCGATGCGTGGAGTGGACGGAGCAAGCCCCTATTCCATCTCCCTATTCCAAAAATCAATTTAATATATGGTCCCCAGATAGGGGACGTATCAGATATTAAACTGATAAGAACAGATACTACACTTGATCTTAGCCAAAAGGCCGAGAAGCGATAACCACAATGGTTTCGCGAAGAAGTAGCCATTCTCCTACACGTCAAATTCGATGATGGTTCCACCAAAATGAGCTCTGTATGTTTTTTGTTTTTCATAAATAATATAATGCTTTAAATAAATGGTGGCATGAATGGGGATTTGATCAACGCCAGGAATGACCACGTTTGACTGTTACAAAGTAACACATTTGTAGGTTCTAAGATCACGTGGTTGTTCGCCCTCCAATCAGAAATGAGAGAACGCGTTAAGTTAAAACCAGATCGACAGCTAAATTGGAATAATAATTTATTACGTGTGTGTGTGTGTGTGGGGGGGGGTAATTTGGAGATAATAATATTGACGTAACATTTGATCTTGTATCAAGTATATCTGGTAGCATTGCTGCCACAAACGAACTGAAGCAATTGTCCACTTGGTGGCGCCAGAGTTCCACCGACCGTCGCTTTTTCCTGGTTGTCCCGTGGTTGTCCTGTGTGGTACAGAAAACTGCATTTCAATGTTGAACCACTTGACTTCAAGACATCGTCAACGAAAATAACGTGACCAATAAAAATAGCCTGTCTTTTTTAGACTTACTCAGTCACTATAACTGACTTCATAAAATGCCATTAGGCCTAATGAAGATACTATATATGTAATTTACTTGATTGGTGTCTTGTGAATCAACCTGTATGCGCATTCGGGTTGAATATTTCCCCGGTATTATAGGATAATAAATAACCTGGTAGTTTCCACATTTAATGAGCCCGACATTAACCAGATTTAATGAGCCCTACGTGAACCACATTTAATGAGCCCTACATGAACCACATTTAATGAGCCCTACATGAACCACATTTAATGAGCCCTACATGAACCACATTTAATGATCCCTACATGAACCACATTTAATGAGCCCTACATAAACCACATTTAATGAGCCCTACATGAACCACATTTAATCGATGTCAGTTTTGCCAACGCCAGCTTCCTGAGGGAGTTCTGGGGGAAACTCCAGAACGCCCTGAACACCCAGGGGTCCCTCACAGCGATGTTTGAGGTGACCAAGCTGACGGATAATAGCATTAAAACCATTATTATCCGTATGTACAATGAAACCGTACAGCCGGAGGACGTTGCAATATGGCTGGACAGGTACTGCAACGTGAAGGGCCCCCTGATCCAGGTGAAAGACCTCGATGGGATCTGGACAGGTACTGCAACGTGAAGGGCCCCCTGATCCAGGTGAAAGACCTCGATGGGATCTGGACAGGTACTGCAACGTGAAGGGCCCCCTATCCAGGTGAAAGACCTCGATGGGATCTGGACAGGTACTGCAACGTGAAGGGCCCCCTATCCAGGTGAAAGACCTCGATGGGATCTGGACAGGTACTGCAACGTGAAGGGCCCCCTGATCCAGGTGAAAGACCTCGATGGGATCTGGACAGGTACTGCAACGTGAAGGGTCCCCTATCCAGGTGAAAGACCTCGATGGGATCTGGACAGGTACTGCAACGTGAAGGGCCCCCTGATCCAGGTGAAAGACCTCGATGGGATCTGGACAGGTACTGCAACGTGAAGGGCCCCTGATCCAGGTGAAAGACCTCGATGGGATCTGGACAGGTACTGCAACGTGAAGGGTCCCCTATCCAGGTGAAAGACCTCGATGGGATCTGGACAGGTACTGCAACGTGAAGGGCCCCCTGATCCAGGTGAAAGACCTCGATGGGATCTGGACAGGTACTGCAACGTGAAGGGTCCCCTGATCCAGGTGAAAGACCTCGATGGGATCTGGACAGGTACTGCAACGTGAAGGGCCCCTGATCCAGGTGAAAGACCTCGATGGGATCTGGACAGGTACTGCAACGTGAAGGGCCCCTGATCCAGGTGAAAGACCTCGATGGGATCTGGACAGGTACTGCAACGTGAAGGGCCCCCTGATCCAGGTGAAAGACCTCGATGGGATCTGGACAGGTACTGCAACGTGAAGGGCCCCTATCCAGGTGAAAGACCTCGATGGGATCTGGACAGGTACTGCAACGTGAAGGGCCCCTATCCAGGTGAAAGACCTCGATGGGATCTGGACAGGTACTGCAACGTGAAGGGCCCCCTGATCCAGGTGAAAGACCTCGATGGGATCTGGACAGGTACTGCAACGTGAAGGGCCCCTGATCCAGGTGAAAGACCTCGATGGGATCTGGACAGGTACTGCAACGTGAAGGGCCCCCTGATCCAGGTGAAAGACCTCGATGGGATCTGGACAGGTACTGCAACGTGAAGGGTCCCCTGATCCAGGTGAAAGACCTCGATGGGATCTGGACAGGGGCCTAGAGGGTCACTGTCCAGCAAAGGGAGGACCCTGGGGGCTATGGTGGGTTGAAAGCCATCCTCCCATCCACCATAGTCCTCGGAGAGAACAGCGGCCATGTTCACATGTGAACATGGCCACCTTGCAGACGCCTGTCAGAAGGTCGTCTGCATGAAGTGCCGGGAGGTGGGCCACCGCTACGAGGAGTGCACGAACGGAAGGTCGTGCAACCTCTGTGGCGAGTGGTCCCACCTCATCCGCGACTGCCCCTCCTCCTGGGCCAACAGGGCCAAGGCTGGAGGGAGGGAGTGGGCGGCCGCGGACCGGGCGTACGAGCGCCAGAGGGCTGGAACGGCAGTTGCCGAGGTGGTAGTGGAGGAGGAGGCACTAGGGGAGTCGGTAGCGGTGGTGGTGGAGGAGGAGGCAGTAGTGGAGTCGGTAGTGGTGGTGGAGCAGGCAGTAGTGGAGCCGGTAGTGGTGGTGGAGCAGGCAGTAGTGGAGTCGGTAGTGGTGGTGGAGCAGGCAGTAGTGGAGTCGGTAGTGGTGGTGGAGCAGGCAGTAGTGGAGCCGGTAGTGGTGGTGGAGCAGGCAGTAGTGGAGCCGGTACTGGTGGTGGAGCAGGCAGTAGTGGAGCCAGTAGTGGTGGTGGAGCAGGCAGTAGTGGAGCCGGTAGTGGTGGTGGAGCAGGCAGTAGTGGAGCCGGTAGTGGTGGTGGAGGAGGCAGTAGTGGAGTCGGTAGTGGTGGTGGAGCAGGCAGTAGTGGAGCCGGTAGTGGTGGTGGTGGAGGAGGCAGTAGTGGAGCCGGTAGTGGTGGTGGTGGAGGAGGCAGTAGTGGAGCCAGTAGTGGTGGTGGAGCAGGCAGTAGTGGAGCCAGTAGTGGTGGTGGAGCAGGCAGTAGTGGAGCCGGTAGTGGTGGTGGTGGAGGAGGCAGTAGTGGAGCCGGTAGTGGTGGTGGTGGAGGAGGCAGTAGTGGAGCCGGTAGTGGTGGTGGTGGAGGAGGCAGTAGTGGAGCCGGTAGTGGTGGTGGAGCAGGCAGTAGTGGAGCCGGTAGTGGTGGTGGAGCAGGCAGTAGTGGAGCCGGTAGTGGTGGTGGTGGAGGAGGCAGTAGTGGAGCCGGTAGTGGTGGTGGTGGAGGAGGCAGTAGTGGAGCCAGTGGCAGGACTTCTTTAGAGAGATAGGAACCCTTCTAGAAGATGATAGAGTAGTTAGTCAGTACAGAGAGCAGTTCAGCCAGTGGCAGGACTTCTTTAGAGAGATAGGAACCCTTCTAGAAGATGATAGAGTAGTTAGTCAGTACACAGAGCAGTTCAGCCAGTGGCAGGACTTCTTTAGAGAGATAGGAACCCTTCTAGAAGATGATAGAGTAGTTAGTCAGTACACAGAGCAGTTCAGCCAGTGGCAGAGGGCTACAGGACTTCTTTAGAGAGATATGAACCCTTCTAGAAGATGATAGAGTAGTTAGTCAGTACACAGAGCAGTTCAGCCAGTGGCAGGACTTCTTTAGAGAGGTAGGAACCCTTCTAGAAGATGATAGAGTAGTGAGTCAGTACACAGAGCAGTTCAGCCAGTGGCAGGACTTCTTTGACACGCGAACACAGTGGTGGGAAATGGTGAAGGGAAGGACGAGGACCTTCTTTAGAGAGACAGGAAAGGGAAAAAGCAGAGAAAAAGAGAGGCGCATGGTGGGACTGCAAAAGCCACTGGAAAGGTATTTTAACCTATGCCAACAAGGCTTTGATTTTACCCAAGAAAGTAAAGAAGGAAATGGCAATTTTAGCAGAACAGAGAAGCAAGGGGGTTATTTTAAGAAGCAAGGAAAGGGAACCAGAAGAGAGGGAGAAGTGCACTAAGTACTTTTTAAAGAAAATAGTTAGCAAGGGTAGGACAATGACAGGGTTAAAAAACAAGGATGGGGTTTTAAAAACAGACACAGAGGGAATAAAGGAAGTGGTGGAGGATTTTTAAAGGGAACTGTTTGGAGTAAAAGAAGTCTGTGAAGAAACAATGGGGGACCTTTTAACAAACATCGACAAGACCCAACACAGGCGACCTGACGAGGACGACCTGACACAGACGACCTGACGAGGATGGGGGACAATGGGGGACCTTTTAACAAACATCGACAAGACCCAACACAGGCGACCTGACGAGGACGACCTGACACAGGCGACCTGACGAGGACGACCTGACACAGACGACCTGACGAGGACGACCTGACACAGGCGACCTGACGAGGACGACCTGACACAGACGACCTGACGAGGACGACTTGACACAGGCGACCTGATGAGGACGACCTGACACAGACGACCTGACGAGGACGACCTGACACAGGCGACCTGACGAGGACGACCTGACACAGACGACCTGACGAGGACGACCTGACACAGACGACCTGACGAGGACGACTTGACACAGACGACCTGACGAGGACGACCTGACACAGGCGACCTGACGAGGACGACTTGACACAGACGACCTGACAATGGGGGACCTTCGTCTCTCTGGTAACTAACCTTCTGTCGTCTCTCTGGTAACTAACCTTCTGTCGTCTCTCTGGTAACTAACCTTCTGTCGTCTCTCTGGTAACTAACCTTCTGTCGTCTCTCTGGTAACTAACCTTCTGTCGTCTCTCTGGTAACTAACCTTCTGTCGCGTCTTTCTGGTAACTAACCATCTGTCGTCTCTCTGGTAACTAACCTGTCGTCTCTCTGGTAACTAACCTTCTGTCGTCTCTCTGGTAACTAACCTTCTGTCGCGTCTTTCTGGTAACTAACCATCTGTCTCTCTGGTAACTAACCTTCTGTCTCTCTGGTAACTAACCTTCTGTATGCGTCTCTCTGGTAACTAACATTCTGTCCTCTCTGGTAACTAACCTTCTGTCGTCTCTCTGGTAACTAACCTTCTGTCTCGTCTCTCTGGTAACTAACCTTCTGTCATCTCTCTGGTCTGCGTCTCTCTGGTAACTAACCTTCTATCGTCTCTCTGGTAACTAACCTTCTGTTGTCTCTCTGGTAACTAACCTTCTGTCGTCTCTCTGGTAACTAACCTTCTGTCATCTCTCTGGTAACTGACATTCTGTCAAATCTCTCTGGTAACTAACCTGTTGTCTCTCAGGTAACTAACCTTCTATCGTCTCTCTGGTAACTAACCTTCTGTTGTCTCTCTGGTAACTAACCTTCTGTCGTCTCTCTGGTAGCTAACATTGTGTCGTCTCTCTGGGAACTAACCTTCTGTCGTCTCTCTGGTAACTAACCTTCTGTCGTCTCTCTGGTAACTAACCTTCTGTCGCGTCTCTCTGGTAACTAACCTTCTGTCATCTCTCTGGTAACTAACCTTCTGTCGTCTCTCTGGTAACTAACATTCTGTCGTCTCTCTGGTAACTAACCTTCTGTCGTCTCTCTGGTAACTAACCTTCTGTCGTCTCTCTGGTAACTAACCTTCTGTCGTCTCTCTGGTAACTAACCTTCTGTCGTCTCTCTGGTAACTAACCTTCTGTCGTCTCTCTGGTAACTAAACTTCTGTCACGTCTCTCTGGTAACTAACCTTCTGTCGTCTCTCTGGTAACTAACCTTCTGTCGTCTCTCTGGTAACTAACCTTCTGTCGTCTCTCTGGTAACTAACCTTCTGTCGTCTCTCTGGTAACTAACCGTCTGTCATTTCTCTGGTAACTAACCTTCTGTCGTCTCTCTGGTAACTAACCTTCTGTCGTCTCTCTGGTAACTAACCTTCTGTCGTCTCTCTGGTAACTAACCTTCTGTCGTCTCTCTGGTAACTAACCTTCTGTCGTGTCTCTCTGGTAACTAACCTTCTGTCGTCTCTCTGGTAACTAACCATTGTGTCGTCTCTCTGGTAACTAACCTTCTGTCGTCTCTCTGGTAACTAACCTTCTGTCGTCTCTCTGGTAACTAACCTTCTGTCGTCTCTCTGGTAACTAACCTTCTGTCGTCTCTCTGGTAACTAACCTTCTGTCGTCTCTCTGGTAACTAACCTTCTGTCGTCTCTCTGGTAACTAACCTTCTGTCGTCTCTCTGGTAACTAACCTTCTGTCGTCTCTCTGGTCTCTCTGGTAACTAACCTTCTGTCGTCTCTGGTGTCATCTCGTCTCTCTGGTAACTAACCTTCTGTCGTCTCTCTGGTAACTAACCTTCTGTCGTCTCTCTGGTAACTAACCTTCTGTCGTCTGTCTGGTAACTAATCTTCTGTCGTCTCTCTGGTAACTAACCTTCTGTCGTCTCTCTGGTAACTAACCTTCTGTCGTCTCTCTGGTAACTAACCTTCTGTCGTCTCTCTGGTAACTAACCTTCTGTCGTCTCTCTGGTAACTAACCTTCTGTCGTCTCTCTGGTAACTAACCTTCTGTCGTCTCTCTGGTAACTAACCATTCTGTCGTCTGTCTGGTAACTAACCTTCTGTGTCTCTCTGGTAACTAACCTTCTGTCGTCTCTCTGGTAACTAACCTTCTGTCGTCTCTCTGGTAACTAACCTTCTGTCGTCTCTCTGGTAACATTCTGTATTCTCTCTGGTAACTAACCTTCTGTCTCTCTGGTAACTAACCTTCTGTCGTCTCTCTGGTAACTAACCTTCTGTCGTCTCTCTGGTAACTAACCTTCTGTCGTCTCTCTGGTAACTAACCTTCTGTCGTCTCTCTGGTAACTAACCTTCTGTCGTCTCTCTGGTAACTAACCTGTCTGTCGTCTCTCTGGTAACTAACCTTCTGTCGTCTCTCTGGTAACTAACCTTCTGTCGTCTCTCTGGTAACTAACCTTCTGTCGTCTCTCTGGTAACTAACTTTATGTCGTCTCTCTGGTAACTAACCTTCTGTCGTCTCTCTGGTAACTAACCTTCTGTCATCGTCTCTCTGGTAACTAACCTTCTGTCGTCTCTCTGGTAACTAACCTACTGTCGTCTGTCTGGTAACTAACCTTCTGTCGTCTCTCTGGTAACAAACCTTCTGTCACGTCTCTCTGGTAACTAACCTTCTGTCGTCTCTCTGGTAACTAACCTTCTGTCGTCTCTCTGGTAACTAACCTTCTGTCGTCTCTCTGGTAACTAACCTTCTGTCGTCTCTCTGGTAACTTACCTTCTGTCATTTCTCTGGTAACTAACCTTCTGTCGTGTCTCTGGTAACTAACCTTCTGTCGTCTCTCTGGTAACTAACCTTCTGTCGTCTCTCTGGTAACTAACCTTCTGTCGTCTCTCTGGTAACTAACCTTCTGTCTCGTCTCTCTGGTAACTAACCTTCTGTCATCTCTCTGGTAACTAACCTTCTGTCGTCTCTCTGGTAGCTAACATTGTGTCGTCTCTCTGGGAACTAACCTTCTGTCGTCTCTCTGGTAACTAACCTTCTGTCGTCTCTCTAGTAACTTAACCATCTGTCTCGTCTCTCTGGTAACTAGCCTTCTGTCGCGTCTCTCTGGTAACTAACCTTCTGTCATCTCTCTGGTAACGATCCTTCTGTCGTCTATCTGGTAACTAAAGTTATGTCTTCTCTCTGGTAACTAACCTTCTGTCGTCTCTCTGGTAACTAACCTTCTGTCATCTCTCTGGTAACTAACCTGCTGTCGTCTCTCTGGTAACTAACATTCTGTCGTGTCTCTCTGGTAACTAACTATCTGTCGTCTCTCTGGTAACTAACCTTCTGTCGTCTCTCTGGTAACTAACCTTCTGTCTCGTCTCTCTGGTAACTAAACTTCTGTTGTCTCTCTGGTAACTAACCTTCTGTCATCTCTCTGGTAACTGACATTCTGTCATATCTCTCTGGTAACTAACCTGTTGTCTCTCAGGTAACTAACCTTCTATCGTCTCTCTGGTAACTAACCTTCTGTCGTCTCTCTGGTAGCTAACATTGTGTCGTCTCTCTGGGAACTAACCTTCTGTCGTCTCTCTGGTAACTAACCTTCTGTCGTCTCTCTAGTAACTTAACCATCTGTCTCGTCTCTCTGGTAACTAGCCTTCTGTCGCGTCTCTCTGGTAACTAACCTTCTGTCATCTCTCTGGTAAGGAACCTTCTGTCGTCTATCTGGTAACTAAAGTTATGTCGTCTCTCTGGTAACTAACCTTCTGTCGTCTCTCTGGTAACTAACCTTCTGTCATCTCTCTGGTAACTAACCTTCTGTCGTCTCTCAGGTAACTAACCTACTGTCGTCTGTCTGGTAACTAACCTTCTGTCGTCTCTCTGGTAACAAACCTTCTGTCACGTCTCTCTGGTAACTAACCTTCTGTCGTCTCTCTGGTAACTAACCTTCTGTCGTCTCTCTGGTAACTAACCTTCTGTCGTCTCTCTGGTAACTAACCTTCTGTCGTCTCTCTGGTAACTTACCTTCTGTCATTTCTCTGGTAAATAACCTTCTGTCGTGTCTCTGGTAACTAACCTTCTGTCGTCTCTCTGGTAACTAACCTTCTGTCGTCTCTCTGGTAACTAACCTTCTGTCTCGTCTCTCTGGTAACTAACCTTCTGTCATCTCTCTGGTAACTAACCTTCTGTCGTCTCTCTGGTAGCTAACATTGTGTCGTCTCTCTGGGAACTAACCTTCTGTCGTCTCTCTGGTAACTAACCTTCTGTCGTCTCTCTAGTAACTTAACCATCTGTCTCGTCTCTCTGGTAACTAGCCTTCTGTCGCGTCTCTCTGGTAACTAACCTTCTGTCATCTCTCTGGTAACGAACCTTCTGTCGTCTATCTGGTAACTAAAGTTATGTCTTCTCTCTGGTAACTAACCTTCTGTCGTCTCTCTGGTAACTAACCTTCTGTCATCTCTCTGGTAACTAACCTTCTGTCGTCTCTCAGGTAACTAACCATCTGTCGTCTCTCTGGTAACTAACCTACTGTCGTCTGTCTGGTAACTAATCTTCTGTCGTCTCTCTGGTAACAAACCTTCTGTCATGTCTCTCTGGTAACTAACCTTCTGTCGTCTCTCTGGTAACTAACCTTCTGTCGTCTCTCTGGTAACTAACCTTCTGTCGTCTCTCTGGTAACTTACCTTCTGTCATTTCTCTGGTAACTAACCATCTGTCGTCTCTCTGGTAACTAACCTACTGTCGTCTGTCTGGTAACTAACCTACTGTCGTCTGTCTGGTAACTAACCTACTGTTGTCTGTCTGGTAACTAACCTTGTGTCATCTCTCTGTTAACTAACCTTCTGTCGTCTCTCTGGTATCTAACCTTCTGTCGTCTCTCTGGTAACTTACCTTCTGTCGTTTCTCTGGTAACTAACCTTCTGTCGTCTCTCTGGTAACTAACCTTCTGTCGTGTCTCTCTGGTAACTAACCTTCTGTCGTTTCTCTGGTAACTAACCTTCTGTCGTCTCTCTGGTAACTAACCTTCTGTCGTCTCTCAGGTAACTAACCATCTGTCGTCTCTCTGGTAACTAACCTACCTTCGTCTGTCTGGTAACGAACCTTGTGTCGTCTCTCTGGTAACTAACCTTCTGTCGTCTCTCTGGTAACTAACCTTCTGTCGTCTCTCTGGTAACTAACCTTCTGTCGTCTCTCTGGTAACTAACCTTCTGTCGTCTCTCTGGTAACTAACCTGTCTGTCGTCTCTCTGGTAACTAACCTTCTGTCGTCTCTCTGGTAACTAACCTTCTGTCGTCTCTCTGGTAACTAACCTTCTGTCGTCTCTCTGGTAACTAACCTTCTGTCGTCTCTCTGGTAACTAACCTTCTGTCGTCTCTCTGGTAACTAACCTTCTGTCGTCTCTCTGGTAACTAACCTTCTGTCGTCTCTCTGGTAACTAATCTTCTGTCGTCTCTCTGGTAACTAACCTTCTGTCATCTCTCTGGTAACTAACATTCTGTCGTGTCTCTCTGGTAACTAACTATCTGTCGTCTCTCTGGTAACTAACCTTCTGTCGTCTCTCTGGTAACTAACCTTCTGTCTCGTCTCTCTGGTAACTAAACTTCTGTCGTCTCTCTGGTAACTAACCTTCTGTCATCTCTCTGGTAACTGACATTCTGTCATATCTCTCTGGTAACTAACCTGTTGTCTCTCAGGTAACTAACCTTCTATCGTCTCTCTGGTAACTAACCTTCTCTCTCTGGTAACTAACCTTCTGTCGTCTCTCTGGTAACTAACCTTCAGTCTCGTCTCTCTGGTAACTAAACTTCTGTCGTCTCTCTAGTAACTTAACCATCTGTCTCGTCTCTCTGGTAACTAGCCTTCTGTCGCGTCTCTCTGGTAACTAACCTTCTGTCATCTCTCTGGTAACGAACCTTCTGTCGTCTATCTGGTAACTAAAGTTATGTCGTCTCTCTGGTAACTAACCTTCTGTCGTCTCTCTGGTAACTAACCTTCTGTCATCTCTCTGGTAACTAACCTTCTGTCGTCTCTCAGGTAACTAACCATCTGTCGTCTCTCTGGTAACTAACCTACTGTCGTCTGTCTGGTAACTAACCTTCTGTCGTCTCTCTGGTAACAAACCTTCTGTCACGTCTCTCTGGTAACTAACCTTCTGTCGTCTCTATGGTAACTAACCTTCTGTCGTCTCTCTGGTAACTAACCTTCTGTCGTCTCTCTGGTAACTTACCTTCTGTCATTTCTCTGGTAACTAACCTTCTGTCGTGTCTCTGGTAACTAACCTTCTGTCGTCTCTCTGGTAACTAACCTTCTGTCGTCTCTCTGGTAACTAACCTTCTGTCTCGTCTCTCTGGTAACTAACCTTCTGTCGTCTCTCTGGTAACTAACCTTCTGTCATCTCTCTGGTAACTAACCTTCTGTAACCTGTTGTCTCTCTGGTAACTAACATTCTGTCATCTCTCTGGTAACTAACCTTCTGTCGTCTCTCTGGTAACTAACCTTCTGTCGTCTCTCTGGTAACTAACCTTCTGTCATCTCTCTGGTAACTAACATTCTGTCGTGTCTCTCTGGTAACTAACCTGTTGTCTCTCTGGTAACTAACCTTCTGTCGTCTCTCTGGTAACTAACCTTCTGTCGTCTCTGGTCTCGTCTCTCTGGTAACTAACCTTCTGTCGTGTCTCTCTGGTAACTAACCTTCTGTCGTCTCTCTGGTAACTAACCTTCTGTCGTCTCTCTGGTAACTAACCTTCTGTCGTCTCTCTGGTAACTAACCTTCTGTCGTCTCTCTGGTAACTAACCTTCTGTCTCTCTCTCTGGTAACTAACCTTCTGTCGTCTCTCTGGTAACAAACCTTCTGTCTCTCTGGTAACTAACCTTCTGTCGTCTCTCTGGTAACTAACCTTCTGTCGCGTCTCTCTGGTAACTAACCTTCTGTCGCGTCTCTCTGGTAACTAACCTTCTGTCGTCTCTCTGGTAACCTGTTGTCTCTCAGGTAACCTTCTGTCGTCTCTCTGGTAACTAACCTGTCGTCTCTCTGGTAACAAACCTTCTGTCGTCTCTCTGGTAACTAACCTTCTGTCGCGTCTCTCTGGTAACTAACCTTCTGTCGTCTCTCTGGTAACAAACCTCTCTGGTAACTAACCTTCTGTCGTCTCTCTGGTAACTAACCTTCTGTTGTCTCTCAGGTAACTAACCTTCTGTCGTCTCTCTGGTAACTAACCTTCTGTCGTCTCTCTGGTAACTAACCTTCTGTCGTCTCTCTGGTAACTAACCTTCTGTCGTCTCTCAGGTAACTAACCATCTGTCGTCTCTCTGGTAACTAACCTACTGTCGTCTGTCTGGTAACTAACCTTCTGTCGTCTCTCTGGTAACTAACCTTCTGTCGTCTCTCTGGTAACTAATCTTCTGTCGTCTCTCTGGTAACTAACCTTCTGTCATCTCTCTGGTAACTAACATTCTGTCGTGTCTCTCTGGTAACTAACCTTCTGTCGTCTCTCTGGTAACTAACCTTCTGTCGTCTCTCTGGTAACTAACCTTCTGTCGTGTCTCTCTGGTAACTAACCTTCTGTCGTCTCTCTGGTAACTTAACCTTCTGTCATCTCTCTGGTAACTGAATTCTGTCATCTTCTGTCTGTTGTCTCTCTGGTAACTAACCTTCTATCGTCTCTCTGGTAACTAACTGTCGTCTCTCTGGTAGCTAACATTGTGTCGTCTCTCTGGGAACTAACCTTCTGTCGTCTCTCTGGTAACTAACCTTCTGTCGTCTCTCTAGTAACTTAACCATCTGTCTCGTCTCTCTGGTAACTAGCCTTCTGTCGCGTCTCTCTGGTAACTAACCTTCTGTCATCTCTCTGGTAACGAACCTTCTGTCGTCTATCTGGTAACTAAAGTTATGTCGTCTCTCTGGTAACTAACCTTCTGTCGTCTCTCTGGTAACTAACCTTCTGTCATCTCTCTGGTAACTAACCTTCTGTCGTCTCTCAGGTAACTAACCATCTGTCGTCTCTCTGGTAACTAACCTTCTGTCGTCTGTCTGGTAACTAACCTTCTGTCGTCTCTCTGGTAACAAACCTTCTGTCGTCTCTCTGGTAACTAACCTTCTGTCGTCTCTCTGGTAACTAACCTTCTGTCGTCTCTCTGGTAACTAACCTTCTGTCGTCTCTCTGGTAACTTACCTTCTGTCATTTCTCTGGTAACTAACCTTCTGTCGTGTCTCTGGTAACTAACCTTCTGTCGTCTCTCTGGTAACTAACCTTCTGTCGTCTCTCTGGTAACTAACCTTCTGTCTCGTCTCTCTGGTAACTAACCTTCTGTCGTCTCTCTGGTAACTAACCTTCTGTCATCTCTCTGGTAACCTTCTGTCGTCTCTCTGGTAACTAACCTGTTGTCTCTCTGGTAACTAACATTCTGTCATCTCTCTGATAACTAACCTTCTGTCTCGTCTCTCTGGTAACTAACCTTCTGTCATCTCTCTGGTAACTAACATTCTGTCGTGTCTCTCTGGTAACGAACCTGTTGTCTCTCTGGTAACTAACCTTCTGTCGTCTCTCTGGTAACTAACCTGTTGTCTCTGAGGTAACTAACCTTCTGTCGTCTCTCCGGTAACTAACCTTCTGTAGTCTCTCTGGTAACTAACCTTCTGTCGTCTCTCTGGTAACTAACCTTCTGTCGTCTCTCAGGTAACTAACCATCTGTCGTCTCTCTGGTAACTAACCTTCTGTCGTCTCTCTGGTAACTAACCTTCTGTCGTCTCTCTGGTAACTAACCTTCTGTCTTCTCTCTGGTAACTAACATTCTGTCGTCTCTCTGGTAACTAACCTTCTGTCGTCTCTCTGGTAACTAACCTTCTGTCTCGTCTCTCTGGTAACTAAACTTCTGTCGTCTCTCTGGTAACTAACCTTCTGTCATCTCTCTGGTAACTGACATTCTGTCATATCTCTCTGGTAACTAACCTGTTGTCTCTCAGGTAACTAACCTTCTATCGTCTCTCTGGTAACTAACCTTCTGTCGTCTCTCTGGTAGCTAACATTGTGTCGTCTCTCTGGTAACTAACCTTCTGTCGTCTCTCTGGTAACTAACCTTCTGTCGTCTCTCTGGTAACTAACCTTCTGTCGTCTCTCTGGTAACTAACCTTCTGTCGCGTCTCTCTGGTAACTAACCTTCTGTCGTCTCTCTGGTAACTAACCTTCTGTCGTCTCTCTGGTAACTAACCTTCTGTCGTCTCTCTGGTAACTAACCTTCTGTCGTCTCTCTGGTAACTAACCTTCTGTCGCGTCTCTCTGGTAACTAACCTTCTGTCGTCTCTCTGGTAACTAACCTTCTGTCGTCTCTCTGGTAACTAACCTTCTGTCGTCTCTCTGGTAACTAACATTCTGTCGTCTCTCTGGTAACTAACCTTGTGTCGTCTCTCTGGTAACTAACCTTCTGTCGTCTCTCTGGTAACTAACCTTCTGTCGCCTCTCTGGTAACTAACCTTCTCTGGTAACTAACCTTCTCGTCGTCTCTCTGGTAACTAACCTGTCGTCTCTCTGGTAACTAACCTTCTGTCTTCTCTCTGGTAACTAACATTCTGTCGTCTCTCAGGTAACTAACCATCTGTCGTCTCTCTGGTAACTAACCTTCTGTCTCGTCTCTCTGGTAACTAAACTTCTGTCGTCTCTCTGGTAACTAACCTTCTGTCATCTCTCTGGTAACTGACATTCTGTCATCTCTCTGGTAACTAACCTGTTGTCTCTCAGGTAACTAACCTTCTATCGTCTCTCTGGTAACTAACCTTCTGTCGTCTCTCTGGTAGCTAACATTGTGTCGTCTCTCTGGGAACTAACCTTCTGTCGTCTCTCTGGTAACTAACCTTCTGTCGTCTCTCTAGTAACTTAACCACGTCTCTCTGGTAACTAGCCTTCTGTCGCGTCTCTCTGGTAACTAACCTTCTGTCATCTCTCTGGTAACTAACCTTCTGTCGTCTATCTGGTAACTAAAGTTATGTCGTCTCTCTGGTAACTAACCTTCTGTCGTCTCTCTGGTAACTAACCTTCTGTCATCTCTCTGGTAACTAACCTTCTGTCGTCTCTCAGGTAACTAACCTTCTGTCGTCTCTCTGGTAACTAACCTACTGTCGTCTGTCTGGTAACTAACCTTCTGTCGTCTCTCTGGTAACAAACCTTCTGTCACGTCTCTCTGGTAACTAACCTTCTGTCGTCTGTATGGTAACTAACCTTCTGTCGTCTCTCTGGTAACTAACCTTCTGTCGTCTCTCTGGTAACTTAGTAACTTACCTTCTGTCATTTCTCTGGTAACTAACCTTCTGTCGTGTCTCTGGTAACTAACCTTCTGTCGTCTCTCTGGTAACTAACCTTCTGTCGTCTCTCTGGTAACTAACCTTCTGTCTCGTCTCTCTGGTAACTAACCTTCTGTCGTCTCTCTGGTAACTAACCTTCTGTCATCTCTCTGGTAACTAACATTCTGTCGTGTCTCTCTGGTAACTAACCTGTTGTCTCTCTGGTAACTAACTTCTGTCATCTCTCTGGTAACTAACCTTCTGTCGTCTCTCTGGTAACTAACCTTCTGTCGTCTCTCTGGTAACTAACCTTCTGTCGTCTCTCTGGTAACTAACCTTCTGTTGTCTCTCTGGTAACTAACCTTCTGTCGTCTCTCTGGTAACTAACCTTCTGTCGTCTCTCTGGTAACTAACCTTCTGTCGTCTCTCTGGTAACTAACCTTCTGTCGTCTCTCTGGTAACTAACCTTCTGTCGTCTCTCTGGTAACTAACCTTCTGTCGTCTCTCTGGTAACTAACCTTCTGTCGTCTCTCTGGTAACTAACCTTCTGTCGTCTCTCTGGTAACTAACCTTCTGTCGTCTCTCTGGTAACTAAATTCTGTCTCTCTCTCTGGTAACTAACCTTCTGTCTCTCTCTGGTAACTAACCTTCTGTCGTCTCTCTGGTAACTAACCTTCTGTCGTCTCTCTGGTAACTAACCTTCTGTCATCTCTCTGGTAACTCGTCTCTCTGGTAACTAACCTGTTGTTCTGTAACTAACCTTCATCGTCTCTCTGGTAACTAACCTTCTGTCGTCTTCTGGTAGCTAACATTGTGTCGTCTCTCTGGTAACTAACCTTCTGTCGTCTCTCTGGTAACTAACCTTCTGTCGTCTCTCTGGTAACTAACCTTCTGTCTCGTCTCTCTGGTAACTAACCTTCTGTCGCGTCTCTCTGGTAACTAACCTTCTGTCATCTCTCTGGTAACTAACATCTTCTGTATGTCGTCTCTCTGGTAACTAACCTTCTGTCGTCTCTCTGGTAACTAACCTTCTGTCTGTCATCTCTCTGGTAACTAACCTTCTGTCGTCTCTCAGGTAACTAACCTTCTGGTAACTAACCTTCTGTCTCTCTGGTAACTAACCTTCTGTCGTCTCTCTGGTAACTAACCTTCTGTCGTCTCTCTGGTAACTAACCTGTTGTCTCTCTGGTAACTAACCTTCTATCGTCTCTCTGGTAACTAATCTTCTGTCGTCTCTCTGGTAACAAACCTTCTGTCACGTCTCTCTGGTAACTAACCTTCTGTCGTCTCTCTGGTAACTAACCTTCTGTCGTCTCTCTGGTAACTAACCTTCTGTCGTCTCTCTGGTAACTAACCTTCTGTCGTCTCTCTGGTAACTAACCTTCTGTCGTCTCTCTGGTAACTAACCTTCTGTCATCTCTCTGGTAACTAACCTTCTGTCGTCTCTCTGGTAACTAACTTCTGTCGTCTCTCTGGTAACTAACCTTCTGTCGTCTCTCTGGTAACTAACCTTCTGTCGTCTCTCTGGTAACTAAACTTCTGTCGTCTCTCTGGTAACTAACCTTCTGTCATCTCTCTGGTAACTGACATTCTGTCATCTCTCTGGTAACTAACCTGTTGTCTCTCAGGTAACTAACCTTCTATCGTCTCTCTGGTAACTAACCTTCTGTCGTCTCTCTGGTAGCTAACATTGTGTCGTCTCTCTGGGAACTAACCTTCTGTCGTCTCTCTGGTAACTAACCTTCTGTCGTCTCTCTAGTAACTTAACCATCTGTCTCGTCTCTCTGGTAACTAGCCTTCTGTCGCGTCTCTCTGGTAACTAACCTTCTGTCATTTCTCTGGTAACGAACCTTCTGTCGTCTATCTGGTAACTAAAGTTATGTCGTCTCTCTGGTAACTAACCTTCTGTCGTCTCTCTGGTAACTAACCTTCTGTCATCTCTCTGGTAACTAACCTTCTGTCGTCTCTCAGGTAACTAACCATCTGTCGCCTCTCTGGTAACTAACCTTGTGTCGTCTGTCTGGTAACTAACCTTCTGTCGTCTCTCTGGTAACAAACCTTCTGTCACGTCTCTCTGGTAACTAACCTTCTGTCGTCTCTCTGGTAACTAACCTTCTGTCTCTCTGGTAACTAACCTTCTGTCGTCTCTCTGGTAACTAACCTTCTGTCTCTCTGGTAACTAACCTTCTGTCATCTCTCTGGTAACTAACCTTCTGTCGTCTCTCTGGTAACTAACCTTCTGTCGTCTCTCTGGTAACTAACCTTCTGTCGTCTCTCTGGTAACTAACCTTCTGTCGTCTCTCTGGTAACTAACCTTCTGTCATCTCTCTGGTAACTAACCTTCTGTCGTCTCTCTGGTAACTAACCTTCTGTCGTCTCTCTGGTAACTAACCTTCTGTCGTCTCTCTGGTAACTAACCTTCTGTCGTCGTCTCTCTGGTAACTAACCTTCTGTCGTCTCTCTGGTAACTAACCTTCTGTCGTCTCTCTGGTAACTAACCTTCTGTCGTCTGGTCTGGTAACTAACCTTCTGTCGTCTCTCTGGTAACTAACCTTCTGTCGTCTCTCTGGTAACTAAACTTCTGTCGTCTCTCTGGTAACTAACCTTCTGTCGTCTCTCTGGTAACTAACCTTCTGTCATCTCTCTGGTAACTAACCTTCTGTCGTCTCTCTGGTAACTAACCTTCTGTCGTCTCTCTGGTAACTAACCTTCTGTCGTCTCTCTGGTAACTAACCTTCTGTCGTCTCTCTGGTAACTAACCTTCTGTCGTCTCTCTGGTAACTAACCTTCTGTCGTCTCTCTGGTAACTAACCTTCTGTCGTCTCTCTGGTAACTAACCTTCTGTCTCGTCTCTCTGGTAACTAACCTTCTGTCGTCTCTCTGGTAACTAACCTTCTGTCATCTCTCTGGTAACTAACATTCTGTAATGTCTCTCTGGTAACTAACCTTCTGTTGTCTCTGGTAACTAACCTTCTGTCGTCTCTCTGGTAACTAACCTTCTGTCGTCTCTCTGGTAACTAACCTTGTGTCGTCTCTCTGGTAACTAACCTTCTGTCGTCTCTCTGGTAACTAACCTTCTGTCGTCTCTCTAGTAACTTAACCATCTGTCTCGTCTCTCTGGTAACTAGCCTTCTGTCGCGTCTCTCTGGTAACTAACCTTCTGTCATCTCTCTGGTAACTAACCTTCTGTCGTCTCTCTGGTAACTAACCTTCTGTCGTCTCTCTGGTAACTAACCTGTTGTCTCTCTGGTAACTAACCTTCTGTCATCTCTCTGGTAACTAACCTTCTGTCGTCTCTGGTAACTAACCTTCTGTCGTCTCTCTGGTAACTAACCTTCTGTCGTCTCTCTGGTAACTAACCTTCTGTCGTCTCTCTGGTAACTAACCTTCTGTCGTCTCTCTGGTAACTAACCTTCTGTCGTCTCTCTGGTAACTAACCTTCTGTCTCTCTCTGGTAACTAACCTTCTGTCGTCTCTCTGGTAACTAACCTTCTGTCGTCTCTCTAACCTTGGTAACTAACCTTCTGTCGTCTCTCTGGTAACTAACCTTCTGTCATCTCTCTGGTAACTAACCTTCTGTCATTCTCTCTGGTAACTAACCTTCTGTCGTCTCTCTGGTAACTAACCTTCTCTGGTGTCGTCTCTCTGGTAACTAACCTTCTGTCGCCTCTCTGGTAACTAACCTTCTGTCGCGTCTCTCTGGTAACTAACCTTCTGTCGTCTCTCTGGTAACTAACCTTCTGTCATCTCTCTGGTAACTAACCTTCTGTCATATCTCTCTGGTAACTAACCTTCTGTTGTCTCTCTGGTAACTAACCTTCTGTCATCTCTCTGGTAACTAACCTTCTGTCGTCTCTCTGGTAGCTAACATTGTGTCGTCTCTCTGGTAACTAACCTTCTGTCGTCTCTCTGGTAACTAACCTTCTGTCGTCTCTCTGGTAACTAACCATCTGTCTCGTCTCTCTGGTAACTAGCCTTCTGTCGCGTCTCTCTGGTAACTAACCTTCTGTCATCTCTCTGGTAACTAACCTTCTGTCGTCTATCTGGTAACTAAAGTTCTGTCGTCTCTCTGGTAACTAACCTTCTGTCTCTCTGGTAACTAACCTTCTGTCATCTCTCTGGTAACTAACCTTCTGTCGTCTCTCAGGTAACTAACCATCTGTCGTCTCTCTGGTAACTAACCTTCTGTCGCTCTGTCTGGTAACTAACCTTCTGTCGTCTCTCTGGTAACTAACCTTCTGTCGTCTCTCTGGTAACTAACCTTCTGTCGTCTCTCTGGTAACTAACCTTCTGTCGTCTCTCTGGTAACTAACCTTCTGTCGTCTCTCTGGTAACTAACCTTCTAATCTCTCTGGTAACTAACCTTCTGTCGTCTCTCTGGTAACTAACCTTCTGTCGTCTCTCTGGTAACTAACCTTCTGTCGTCTCTCTGGTAACTAACCTTCTGTCGTCTCTCTGGTAACTAACCTTCTGTCGTCTCTCTGGTAACTAACCTTCTGTCGTCTCTCTGGTAACTAACCTTCTGTCGTCTCTCTGGTAACTAACCTTCTGTCGTCTCTCTGGTAACTAACCTTCTGTCGTCTCTCTGGTAACTAACCTTCTGTCGTCTCTCTGGTAACTAACCTTCTGTCGTCTCTCTGGTAACTAACCTTCTGTCGTCTCTCTGGTAACTAACCTTCTGTCGTCTCTCTGGTAACTAACCTTCTGTCGTCTCTCTGGTAACTAACCTTCTGTCGCCTCTCTGGTAACTAACCTTCTGTCGTCTCTCTGGTAACTAACCTTCTGTCGTCTCTCTGGTAACTAACCTTCTGTCGTCTCTCTGGTAACTAACCTTCTGTCGTCTCTCTGGTAACTAACCTTCTGTCGTCTCTCTGGTAACTAACCTTCTGTCGTCTCTCTGGTAACTAACCTTCTGTCCTCTCTGGTAACTAACCTTCTGTCATCTCTCTGGTAACTAACCTTCTGTCGTCTCTCTGGTAACTAACCTTCTGTCGTCGTCTCTCTGGTAACTAACCTTCTGTCGTCTCTCTGGTAACTAACCTTCTGTCTAACCTGTCTCTCTGGTAACTAACCTTCTGTCGTCTCTCTGGTAACTAACCTTCTGTCATCGTCTCTCTGGTAACTAACCTTCTGTCGTCTCTCTGGTAACTAACCTTCTGTCGTCTCTCTGGTAACTAACCTTCTGTCGTCTCTCTGGTAACTAACCTTCTGTCGTCTCTCTGGTAACTAACCTTCTGTGTCTCTCTGGTAACTAACCTTCTGTCGTCTCTCTGGTAACTAACCTTCTGTCTCTCTCTGGTAACTAACCTTCTGTCGTCTCTCTGGTAACTAACCTTCTGTCGTCTCTCTGGTAACTAACCTTCTGTCGTCTCTCTGGTAACTAACCTTCTGTCATCTCTCTGTAACTAACCTTCTGTCGTCTCTGGTAACTAACCTTCTGTCGTCTCTCTGGTAACTAACCTTCTGTCGTCTCTCTGGTAACTAACCTTCTGTCGTCTCTCTGGTAACTAACCTTCTGTCGTCTCTCTGGTAACTAACCTTCTGTCGTCTCTCTGGTAACTAACCTTCTGTCGTCTCTCTGGTAACTAACCTTCTGTCGTCTCTCTGGTAACTAACCTTCTGTCGTCTCTCTGGTAACTAACCTTCTGTCGTCTCTGGTAACTAACCTTCTGTCGTCTCTGGTAACTAACCTTCTGTCGTCTCTCTGGTAACTAACCTTCTGTCGTCTCTCTGGTAACTAACCTTCTGTCATCTCTCTGGTAACTAACCTTCTGTCGTCTCTCTGGTAACTAACCTTCTGTCGTCTCTCTGGTAACTAACCTTCTGTCGTCTCTCTGGTAACTAACCTTCTGTCGTCTCTCTGGTAACTAAACCTTCTAACCTTCTGTCGCGTCTCTCTGGTAACTAACCTTCTGTCGTCTCTCTGGTAACTAACCTTCTGTCGTCTCTCTGGTAACTAACCTTCTGTCGTCTCTCTGGTAACTAACCTTCTGTCGTCTCTCTGGTAACTAACCTTCTGTCGTCTCTCTGGTAACTAACCTTCTGTCGTCTCTCTGGTAACTAACCTTCTGTCGTCTCTCTGGTAACTAACCTTCTGTCGTCTCTCTGGTAACTAACCTTCTGTCGTCTCTCTGGTAACTAACCTTCTGTCTCTCTGGTAACTAACCTTCTGTCGTCTCTCTGGTAACTAACCTTCTGTCGTCTCTCTGGTAACTAACTTCTGTCTCTCTGGTAACTAACCTTCTGTCTCTCTCTGGTAACTAACCTTCTGTCTCTCTCTGTCGTCTCTCTGGTAACTAACCTTCTGTCGCGTCTCTCTGGTAACTAACCTTCTGTCGTCTCTCTGGTAACTAACCTTCTGTCGTCTCTCTGGTAACTAACCTTCTGTCGTCTCTCTGGTAACTAACCTTCTGTCGTCTCTCTGGTAACTCTGTTGTCTCTCTGGTAACTAACCTTCTGTCGTCTCTCTGGTAACTAACCTTCTGTCTTCTCTCTGGTAACTAACCTTCTGTCGTCTCTCTGGTAACTAACCTTCTGTCGTCTCTCTGGTAACTAACCTTCTGTCGTCTCTCTGGTAACTAAACTTCTGTCGTCTCTCTGGTAACTAACCTTCTGTCGTCTCTCTGGTAACTAACCTTCTGTCGTCTCTCTGGTAACTAACCTTCTGTCGTCTCTCTGGTAACTAACCTTCTGTCGTGTCTCTCTCTCTGGTAACTAACCTTCTGTCGTCTCTCTGGTAACTAACCTTCTGTCGTCTCTCTGGTAACTAACCTTCTGTCATCGTCTCTCTGGTAACTAACCTTCTGTCGTCTCTCTGGTAACTAACCTTCTGTCGTCTCTCTGGTAACTAACCTTCTGTCGTCTCTCTGGTAACTAACATTCTGTCGTCTCTCTGGTAACTAACCTTCTGTCGTCTCTCTGGTAACTAACCTTCTGTTCTCTGTAACTAACCATCGTGTCTCTCTGGTAACTAACCTTCTGTCGCGTCTCTCTGGTAACTAACCTTCTGTCATCTCTCTGGTAACTAACCTTCTGTCGTCTCTCTGGTAACTAACCTTCTGTCGTCTCTCTGGTAACTAACCTTCTGTCGTCTCTCTGGTAACTAACCTTCTGTCGTCTCTCTGGTAACTAACCTTCTGTCGTCTCTCTGGTAACTAACCTTCTGTCATCTCTCTGGTAACTAACCTTCTGTCGTCTCTCTGGTAACTAACCTTCTGTCGTCTCTCTGGTAACTAACCTTCTGTCATCTCTCTGGTAACTAACATTCTGTCGTGTCTCTCTGGTAACTAACCTGTTGTCTCTCTGGTAACTAACCTTCTGTCGTCTCTCTGGTAACTAACCTTCTGTCGTCTCTCTGGTAACTAACCTTCTGTCGTCTCTCTGGTAACTAACCTTCTGTCGTCTCTCTGGTAACTAACCTTCTGTCGTCTCTCTGGTAACTAACCTTCTGTCGTCTCTCTGGTAACTAACCTTCTGTCGTCTCTCTGGTAACTAACCTTCTGTCGTCTCTCTGGTAACTAACCTTCTGTCGTCTCTCTGGTAACTAACCTTCTGTCGTCTCTCTGGTAACTAACCTTCTGTCGTCTCTCTGGTAACTAACCTTCTGTCGTCTCTCTGGTAACTAACCTTCTGTCGTCTCTCTGGTAACCTTCTGTCGTCTCTCTGGTAACTAACCTTCTGTCGTCTCTCTGGTAACTAACCTTCTGTCGTCTCTCTGGTAACTAACCTTCTGTCGTCTCTCTGGTAACTAACCTTCTGTCGTCTCTCTGGTAACTAACCTTCTGTCGTCTCTCTGGTAACTAACCTTCTGTCGTCTCTCTGGTAACTAACCTTCTCTGTCGTCTGTCTGGTAACTAACCTTCTGTCGTCTCTCTGGTAACTAACCTTCTGTCGTCTCTCTGGTAACTAACCTTCTGTCGTCTCTCTGGTAACTAACCTGTTGTCTCTCTGGTAACTAACCTTCTGTCGTCTCTCTGGTAACTAACCTTCTGTCGTCTCTCTGGTAACTAACCTTCTGTCGTCTCTCTGGTAACTAACCTTCTGTCGCGTCTCTCTGGTAACTAACCTTCTGTCGTCTCTCTGGTAACTAACCTTCTGTCGTCTCTCTGGTAACTAACCTTCTGTCGTCTCTCTGGTAACTAACCTTCTGTCGTCTCTCTAACATTCTGGTCTCTCTGGTAACTAACCTTCTGTAACTAACCTAATGTCGTGTCTCTCTCTGGTAACTAACCTTCTGTCATCTCTCTGGTAACTAACCTTCTGTCGTCTCTCTGGTAACTAACCTTCTGTCGTCTCTCTGGTAACTAACCTGTTGTCTCTCAGATAACTAACCTTCTGTCGTCTCTCCGGTAACTAACCTTCTGTCGTCTCTCCGGTAACTAACCTTCTGTAGTCTGTCTGGTAACTAACCTTCTGTCGCGTCTGGTAACTAACCTTCTGTCGCGTCTCTCTGGTAACTAACCTTCTGTCGCGTCTCTGGTAACTAACCTTCTGTCGCGTCTCTCTGGTAACTAACATTCTGTCGTCTCTCTGGTAACTAACATTCTGTCCTCTCTGGTAACTAACCTACTGTCGCGTCTCTCTGGTAACTAACCTTCTGTCGTCTCTCTGGTAACTAACCTGTTGTCTCTCAGGTAACTAACCTTCTGTCGTCTCTGGTAACTAACCTTCTGTCGTCTCTCTGGTAACTAACCTTCTGTCGTCTCTCTGGTAACTAACCTTCTGTCGTCTCTCTGGTAACTAACCATCTGTCGTCTCTCTGGTAACTAACTTCTGTCGTCTGTCTGGTAACTAACCTTCTGTCGTCTCTCTGGTAACTAACCTTCTGTCGTCTCTCTGGTAACTAACCTTCTGTCGTCTCTCTGGTAACTAACCTTCTGTCGTCTCTCTGGTAACTAACCTTCTGTCGTCTCTCTGGTAACTAACCTTCTCGTCTCTCTGGTAACTAACCTTCTCGTCTCTCTGGTAACTGACATTCTGTCATATCTCTCTGGTAACTAACCTGTTGTCTCTCTGGTAACTAACCTTCTGTTGTCTCTCTGGTAACTAACCTTCTGTCGTCTCTCTGGTAGCTAACATTGTGTCGTCTCTCTGGGAACTAACCTTCTGTCGTCTCTCTGGTAACTAACCTTCTGTCGTCTCTCTAGTAACTTAACCATCTGTCTCGTCTCTCTGGTAACTAGCCTTCTGTCGCGTCTCTCTGGTAACTAACCTTCTGTCATCTCTCTGGTAACGAACCTTCTGTCGTCTATCTGGTAACTAAAGTTATGTAGTCTCTCTGGTAACTAACATTCTGTCGTCTCTCTGGTAACTTAACCATCTGTCTCGTCTCTCTGGTAACTGGCCTTCTGTCGCGTCTCTCTGGTAACTAACCTTCTGTCGTCTCTCTGGTAACTAACCTTCTGTCGTCTCTCTGGTAACTAACCTTCTGTCGTCTCTCTGGTAACTAACCTTCTGTCGTCTCTCTGGTAACTAACCTTCTGTCGCGTCTCTCTGGTAACTAACCTTCTGTCGTCTCTCTGGTAACTAACCTTCTGTCGTCTCTCTGGTAACTAACATTCTGTCATCTCTCTGATAACTAACCTGTTGTCTCTCTGGTAACTAACCTTCTGTCTCTCTGGTAACTAACTTCTGTTGTCTCTCTGGTAACTAACCTTCTGTCGTCTCTCTGGTAACTAACCTTCTGTCGTCTCTCTGGTAACTAACCTTCTGTCGTCTCTCTGGTAACTAACCTTCTGTCGTCTCTCTGGTAACTAACCTTCTGTCGCGTCTCTCTGGTAACTAACCTTCTGTCGTTTCTCTGGTAACTAACCTTCTGTCGTCTCTCTGGTAACTAACCTTCTGTCGCGTCTCTCTGGTAACTAACCTTCTGTCGTCTCTCTGGTAACTAACCTCTGTCGCGTCTCTCTGGTAACTAACCTTCTGTCGTCTCTCTGGTGTCGTCTCTCTGGTAACTAACCTTCTGTCGTCTCTCTGGTAACTAACCTTCTGTCGTCTCTCTGGTAACTAACCTTCTGTCGTCTCTCTGGTAACTAACCTTCTGTCGTCTCTCAGGTAACTAACCATCTGTCGTCTCTCTGGTAACTAACCTACTGTCGTCTGTCTGGTAACTAACCTTCTGTCGTCTCTCTGGTAACTAACCTTCTGTCGTCTCTCTGGTAACTAACCTTCTGTCGTCTCTCTGGTAACTAACCTTCTGTGTCGTGTCTCTCTGGTAACTAACCTTCTGTCGTCTCTCTGGTAACTAACCTTCTGTCGTCTCTCTGGTAACTAACCTTCTGTGTCGTCTCTCTGGTAACTAACCTTCTGTCGTCTCTCTGGTAACTAACCTGTTGTCTCTCAGGTAACTAACCTTCTGTCGTCTCTCTGGTAACTAACCTTCTGTCTCTCTGGTAACTAACTTCTGTCGTCTCTCTGGTAACTAACCTTCTGTCGTCGTCTCTCTGGTAACTAACCTTCTGTCGTCTCTCTGGTAACTAACCTTCTGTCGTCTCTCTGGTAACTAACCTTCTGTCATCTCTCTGGTAACTAACCTTCTGTCATCTCTCTGGTAACTAACCTTCTGTCGTCTCTGGTAACTAAGTTTCTGTCGTCTCTCTGGTAACTAACCTTCTGTCGTCTCTCTGGTAACTAACCTTCTGTCTGGTAATTAACCTTCTGTCTCTGGTAACTAACCTTCTGTCTCGTCTCCCTGGTAACTAACCTTCTGTCGTCTCTCTGGTAACTAACCTTCTGTCATCTCTCTGGTAACTAACATTATGTCGTGTCTCTCTGGTAACTAACCTTCTGTCGTCTCTCTGGTAACTAACCTTCTGTCATCTCTCTGGTAACTAACCTTCTGTCTCGTCTCTCTGGTAACTAACCTTCTGTCGTCTCTCTGGTAACTAACCTTCTGTCATCTCTCTGGTAACTAACATTCTGTCGTGTCTCTCTGGTAACTAACCTGTTGTCTCTCTGGTAACTAACCTTCTGTCGTCTCTCTGGTAACTAACCTTCTGTCGTCTCTCTGGTAACTAACCTTCTGTCGTCTGTCTTGTAACTAACCTACCTTCGTCTGTCTGGTAACTAACCTTGTGTCGTCTCTCTGGTAACTAATCTTCTGTCGTCTCTCTGGTAACTAACCTTCTGTCGTCTCTCTGGTAACTAACCTTCTGTCGTCTCTCTGGTAACTAACCTTCTGTCGTCTCTCTGGTAACTAACCTTCTGTCGTCTCTCTGGTAACTAACCTTCTGTCGTCTCTCTGGTAACTAACCTGTTGTCTCTCTGGTAACTAACTTTCTGTCGTCTCTCTGGTAACTAACCTTCTGTCGTCTCTCAGGTAACTAACCATCTGTCGTCTCTCTGGTAACTAACCTTCTGTCGTCTCTCTGGTAACTAACCTACTGTCGTCTGTCTGGTAACTAACCTTCTGTCGTCTCTCTGGTAACTAACCTTCTGTCGTCTCTCTGGTAACAAACCTTCTGTCGTCTCTCTGGTAACTAAAGGTAACTAACCTTGTCGTCTCTCTAGTAACTAACATTCTGTCGTCTCTCTGGTAACTTAACCATCTGTCTCGTCTCTCTGGTAACTATCCTTCTGTCGCGTCTCTCTGGTAATTAACCTTCTGTCATTTCTCTGGTAACTAACCTTCTGTCGTCTCTCTGGTAACTAACCTACTGTCGTCTGTCTGGTAACTAACCTTCTGTCGTCTCTCTGGTGAAACTTCTGTCGTCTCTCTGGTAACTAACCTTCTGTCGCGTCTCTCTGGTAACTAACCTTCTGTCGTCTCTCTGGTAACTAACCTTCTGTCTCTCTGGTAACTAACCTTCTGTCGTCTCTCTGGTAACTAACCTTCTGTCGTCTCTCTGGTAACTAACCTGTTGTCTCTCAGGTAACTAACCTTCTGTCGTCTCTCTGGTAACTAACCTTCTGTCGTCTCTCTGGTAACTAACATTCTGTCGTCTCTCTGGTAACTAACCTTCTGTCGCGTCTTTCTGGTAACTAACCTTCTGTCGTCTCTCTGGTAACTAACCTTCTGTCGCGTCTCTGGTAACTAACCTTCTGTCGCGTCTCTCTGGTAACTAACATTCTGTCGTCTCTCTGGTAACTAACATTCTGTCGCGTCTCTCTGGTAACTAACCTACTGTCGCGTCTCTCTGGTAACTAACCTTCTGTCGTCTCTCTGGTAACTAACCTGTTGTCTCTCAGGTAACTAACCTTCTGTCGTCTCTCCGGTAACTAACCTTCTGTAGTCTCTCTGGTAACTAACCTTCTGTCGTCTCTCTGGTAACTAACCTTCTGTCGTCTCTCAGGTAACTAACCATCTGTCGTCTCTCTGGTAACTAACCTACTGTCGTCTGTCTGGTAACTAACCTTCTGTCGTCTCTCTGGTAACTAACCTTCTGTCGTCTCTCTGGTAACTAATCTTCTGTCGTCTCTCTGGTAACTAACCTTCTCTCTCGTCTCTCTGGTAACTAACTATCTGTCGTCTCTCTGGTAACTAACCTTCTGTCGTCTCTCTGGTAACTAACCTTCTGTCGTCTCTCTGGTAACGAACCTTCTGTCATATCTCTCTGGTAACTAACCTGTTGTCTCTCAGGTAACTAACCTTCTATCGTCTCTCTGGTAACTAACCTTCTGTCGTCTCTCTGGTAGCTAACATTGTGTCGTCTCTCTGGGAACTAACCTTCTGTCGTCTCTCTGGTAACTAACCTTCTGTCGTCTCTCTAGTAACTTAACCATCTGTCTCGTCTCTCTGGTAACTAGCCTTCTGTCGCGTCTCTCTGGTAACTAACCTTCTGTCATCTCTCTGGTAACTAACCTTCTGTCGTCTATCTGGTAACTAAAGTTATGTCGTCTCTCTGGTAACTAACCTTCTGTCGTCTCTCTGGTAACTAACCTTCTGTCATCTCTCTGGTAACTAACCTTCTGTCGTCTCTATGGTAACTAACCTTCTGTCGTCTCTCTGGTAACTAACCTTCTGTCGTCTCTCTGGTAACTAACCTTCTGTCATCTCTCTGGTAACTAACATTATGTCGTGTCTCTCTGGTAACTAACCTTCTGTCGTCTCTCTGGTAACTAACCTTCTGTCATCTCTCTGATAACTAACCTTCTGTCTCGTCTCTCTGGTAACTAACCTTCTGTCGTCTCTCTGGTAACTAACCTTCTGTCATCTCTCTGGTAACTAACATTCTGTCGTGTCTCTCTGGTAACTAACCTGTTGTCTCTCTGGTAACTAACCTTCTGTCGTCTCTCTGGTAACTAACCTTCCGTCGTCTCTCTGGTAACTAACCTTCTGTCGTCTGTCTTGTAACTAACCTACCTTCGTCTGTCTGGTAACTAACCTTGTGTCGTCTCTCTGGTAACTAATCTTCTGTCGTCTCTCTGGTAACTAACCTTCTGTTGTCTCTCTAGTAACTAACCTTCTGTCTCGTCTCTCTGGTAACTAACCTTCTGTCGTCTCTCTGGTAAATAACCTTCTGCCGTCTCTCTGGTAACTAACCTTCTGTCGTCTCTCTGGTAACTAACCTGTTGTCTCTCTGGTAACTAACTTTCTGTCGTCTCTCTGGTAACTAACCTTCTGTCGTCTCTCAGGTAACTAACCATCTGTCGTCTCTCTGGTAACTAACCTACTGTCGTCTGTCTGGTAACTAACCTACTGTCGTCTGTCTGGTAACTAACCATGTGTCGTCCTCTGGTAACTAACCTTCTGTCGTCTCTCTGGTAACAAACCTTCTGTCGTCTCTCTGGTAACTAACCTGTTGTCTCTCAGGTAACTAACCTTCTGTCGTCTCTCTAGTAACTAACATTCTGTCGTCTCTCTGGTAACTAACCATCTGTCGTCTCTCTGGTAACTGGCCTTCTGTCGCGTCTCTCTGGTAACTAACCTTCTGTCGTCTCTCTGGTAACTTAACCATCTGTCGTCTCTCTGGTAACTAACCTACTGTCGTCTGTCTGGTAACTAACCTTCTGTCTCGTCTCCCTGGTAACTAACCTTCTGTCGTCTCTCTGGTAACTAACCTACTGTCGCGTCTCTCTGGTAACTAACCTAATGTCGTGTCTCTCTCTGGTAACTAACCTTCTGTCATCTCTCTGGTAACTAACCTTCTGTCGTCTCTCTGGTAACGAACCTTCTGTCGTCTCTCTGGTAACTAACCTGTTGTCTCTCAGGTAACTAACCTTCTGTCGTCTCTCTGGTAACTAACCTTCTGTCGTCTCTCTGGTAACTAACATTCTGTCATCTCTCTGGTAACTAACCTTCTGTCACGTCTTTCTGGTAACTAACCTTCTGTCGCGTCTCTCTGGAAACAAACCTTCTGTCGCGTCTCTCTGGTAACTAACATTCTGTCGCGTCTCTCTGGTAACTAACATTCTGTAGCGTCTCTCTGGTAACTAACCTACTGTCGCGTCTCTCTGGTAACTAACCTTCTGTCGTCTCTCTGGTAACTAACCTTCTGTCGTCTCTCTGGTAACTAACCTGTTGTCTCTGAGGTAACTAACCTTCTGTCGTCTCTCCGGTAACTAACCTTCTGTAGTCTCTCTGGTAACTAACCTTCTGTCGTCTCTCTGGTAACTAACCTTCTGTCGTCTCTCAGGTAACTAACCATCTGTCGTCTCTCTGGTAACTAACCTACTGTCGTCTGTCTGGTAACTAACCTTCTGTCGTCTCTCTGGTAACTAACCTTCTGTCTTCTCTCTGGTAACTAACATTCTGTCGTCTCTCAGGTAACTAACCTTCTGTCGTCTCTCTCGTGTCTCTCTGGTAACTAACTTCTGTCGTCTCTCTGGTAACTAACCTTCTGTCGTCTCTCTGGTAACTAACCTTCTGTCGTCTCTCTGGTAACTGACATTCTGTCATATCTCTCTGGTAACTAACCTGTTGTCTCTCAGGTAACTAACCTTCTATCGTCTCTCTGGTAACTAACCTTCTGTCGTCTCTCTGGTAGCTAACATTGTGTCGTCTCTCTGGGAACTAACCTTCTGTCGTCTCTCTGGTAACTAACCTTCTGTCGTCTCTCTAGTAACTTAAACATCTGTCTCGTCTCTCTGGTAACTAACCTTCTGTCGCGTCTCTCTGGTAAATAACCTTCTGTCATCTCTCTGGTAAGGAACCTTCTGTCGTCTATCTGGTAACTAAAGTTATGTCGTCTCTCTGGTAACTAACCTTCTGTCGTCTCTCTGGTAACTAACCTTCTGTCATCTCTCTGGTAACTAACCTTCTGTGTCTATGTTAACTAACCATCTGTCGTCTCTCTGGTAACTAACCTTCTGTCGTCTGTCTGGTAACTAACCTTCTGTCGTCTCTCTGGTAACTAACCTTCTGTCGTCTCTCTGGTAACTAACCTTCTGTCGTCTCTCTGGTAACTAACCTTCTGTCGTCTCTCTGGTAACTAACCTTCTGTCGTCTCTCTGGTAACTAACCTTCTGTCGTCTCTCTGGTAACTAACCTTCTGTCGTGTCTCTCTGGTAACTAACCTTCTGTCGTCTCTCTGGTAACTAACCTTCTGTCGTCTCTCTGGTAACTAACCTTCTGTCTCGTCTCTCTGGTAACTAACCTTCTGTCGTCTCTCTGGTAACTAACCTTCTGTCATCTCTCTGGTAACTAACATTCTGTCGTGTCTCTCTGGTAACTAACCTGTTGTCTCTCTGGTAACTAACATTCTGTCATCTCTCTGATAACTAACCTTCTGTCTCGTCTCTCTGGTAACTAACCTTCTGTCGTCTCTCTGGTAACTAACCTTCTGTCATCTCTCTGGTAACTAACCTGGTGTCATCTCTCTGGTAACTAACCTTCTGTCGTCTCTCTGGTAACTAACCTTCTGTCGTCTCTCTGGTAACTAACCTTCTGTCGTCTCTCTGGTAACTAACCTTCTGTCGTGTCTCTCTGGTAACTAACCTTCTGTCGTCTCTCTGGTAACTAACCTTCTGTCGTCTCTCTGGTAACCTGTTGTCTCTCTAACCTTCTGTCGTCTCTCTGGTAACTAACCATCTGTCGTCTCTCTGGTAACTAACCTCTGTCGTCTGTCTGGTAACTAACCTACTGTCGTCTGTCTGGTAACTAACCATCTGTCGTCTCTCTGGTAACTAACCTTCTGTCGTCTCTCTGGTAACAAACCTTCTGTCGTCTCTCTGGTAACTAACCTGTTGTCTCTCAGGTAACTAACCTTCCGTCTCTCTGTAGTAACTAACATTCTGTCGTCTCTCTGGTAACTAACCTTCTGTCGTCTCTCTGGTAACTAACCTTCTGTCATCTCTCTGGTAACTAACCTTCTGTCGTCTCTCTGGTAACTAACCATCTGTCGTCTCTCTGGTAACTAACCTACTGTCGTCTCTCTGGTAACTAACCATCTGTCGTCTGTCTGGTAACTAAACTGTCGTCTGTCTGGTAACTAACCTTGTGTCGTCTCTCTGGTAACTAACCTTCTGTCGTCTCTCTGGTAACTAACCTTCTCTCGTCTCTCTGGTAACTAACCTGTTGTCTCTCAGGTAACTAACCTTCTGTCGTCTCTCTGGTAACAAACCTTCTGTCACGTCTCTCTGGTAACTAACCTTCTGTCATCTCTCTGGTAACTAACCTTCTGTCGTCTCTCTGGTAACTAACCTTCTGTCGTCTCTCTGGTAACTAACCTTCTGTCGTCTCTCTGGTAACTAACCTTCTGTCGTCTCTCTGGTAACTAACCTTCTGTCGTCTCTCTGGTAACTAACCTACTGTCGTCTGTCTGGTAACTAACCATGTGTCGTCTCTCTGGTAACTAACCTTCTGTCGTCTCTCTGGTAACTAACCTTCTGTCGTCTCTCTGGTAACTAACCTGTTGTCTCTCAGGTTACTAACCTTCTGTCGTCTCTCTAGTAACTAACCTTCTGTCGTCTCTCTGGTAACTAACCATATGTCGTCTCTCTGGTAACTTAACCATCTGTCTCGTCTCTCTGGTAACTAGCCTTCTGTATCGTCTCTCTGGTAACTAGCCTTCTGTATCGTCTCTCTGGTAACTAACCTCCTGTCGTCACTCTGGTAACTAACCTACTGTCGTCTGTCTGGTAACTAACCTACCTTCGTCTCTCTGGTAACTAACCTTGTGTCGTCTCTCTGGTAACTAATCTTCTGTCGTCTCTCTGGTAACTAACCTTCTGTCGTCTCTCTGGTAACTAACCTGTTGTCTCTCAGGTAACTAACCTTCTGTCGTCTCTCTGGTAACTAACCTTCTGTCTCGTCTCTCTGGTAACTAACCTTCTGTCGTCTCTCTGGTAACTAACCTTCTGCCGTCTCTCTGGTAACTAACCTTCTGTCGTCTCTCTGGTAACTAACCTGTTGTCTCTCTGGTAACTAACTTTCTGTCGTCTCTCTGGTAACTAACCTTCTGTCGTCTCTCTGGTAACAAACCTTCTGTCACGTCTCTCTGGTAACTAACCTTTTGTTGTCTCTCTGGTAACTAACCTACTGTCGTCTGTCTGGTAACTAACCTTGTGTCGTCTCTCTGGTAACTAACCTTCTGTCGTCTCTCTGGTAACAAACCTTCTGTCGTCTCTCTGGTAACTAACCTGTTGTCTCTCTGGTAACTAACCTTCTGTCGTCTCTCTAGTAACTAACATTCTGTCGTCTCTCTGGTAACTTAACCATCTGTCTCGTCTCTCTGGTAACTGCCTTCTGTCGCGTCTCTCTGGTAACTAACCTTCTGTCGTCTCTCTGGTAACTTAACCATCTGTCGTCTCTCTGGTAACTAACCTTCTGTCGTCTGTCTGGTAACTAACCTTCTGTCGTCTCTCTGGTAACTAACATTCTGTCGTCTCTCTGGTAACTAACCTTCTGTCGTCTCTCTGGTAACTAACCTGTCGTGTCTCTCTCTGGTAACTAACCTTCTGTCTTCTCTCTGGTAACTAACCTTCTGTCGTCTCTCTGGTAACGAACCTTCTGTCGTCTCTCTGGTAACTAACCTGTTGTCTCTCAGGTAACTAACCTTCTGTCGTCTCTCTGGTAACTAACCTTCTGTCGTCTCTCTGGTAACTAACATTCTGTCGTCTCTCTGGTAACTAACCTTCTGTCGCGTCTTTCTGGTAACTAACCTTCTGTCGCGTCTCTCTGGTAACTAACCTGTCGTCTCTCTGGAAACAAACCTTCTGTCGTCTCTCTGGTAACTAACATTCTGTCGCGTCTCTCTGGTAACTAACATTCTGTCGCGTCTCTCTGGTAACTAAACTACTGTCGCGTCTCTCTGGTAACTAACCTTCTGTCGTCTCTCTGGTAACTAACCTGTTGTCTCTGTCTAGCCTTCTGTCTCTCTGGTAACTAACCTTCTGTCATCTCTCTGGTAACTAACCTTCTGTCGTCTCTGGTAACTAAAGTTATGTCGTCTCTCTGGTAACTAACTTCTGTCGTCTCTCTGGTAACTAACCTTCTGTCATCTCTCTGGTAACTAACCTTCTGTCGCTCTCTGGTAACTAACCATCTGTCGTCTCTCTGGTAACTAACTTTCTGTCGTCTCTCTGGTAACTAACCTTCTGTCATCTCTCTGGTAACTAACCTTCTGTCATCTCTCTGGTAACTAACCTTCTGTCGTCTCTCAGTTAACTAACCATCTGTCGTCTCTCTGGTAACTAACCTACTGTCGTCTGTCTGGTAACTAACCTTCTGTCGTCTCTCTGGTAACTAACATTATGTCGTGTCTCTCTGGTAACTAACCTTCTGTCATCTCTCTGGTAACTAACCTTCTGTCATCTCTCTGATAACTAACCTTCTGTCTCGTCTCTCTGGTAACTAACCTTCTGTCGTCTCTCTGGTAACTAACCTTCTGTCATCTCTCTGGTAACTAACATTCTGTCGTGTCTCTCTGGTAACTAACCTGTTGTCTCTCTGGTAACTAACCTTCTGTCTCTCTGGTAACTAACCTTCTGTCGTCTCTCTGGTAACTAACCTTCTGTCGTCTGTCTGGTAACTAACCTTCTTCGTCTGTCTGGTAACTAACCTGGTGTCATCTCTCTGGTAACTAACCTTCTGTCGTCTCTCTGGTAACTAACCTTCTGTCGTCTCTCTGGTAACTAACCTTCTGTCTCGTCTCTCTGGTAACTAACCTTCTGTCGTCTCTCTGGTAAATAACCTTCTGTCGTCTCTCTGGTAAACTAACCTTCTGTCGTCTCTCTGGTAACTAACCTGTTGTCTCTCTGGTAACTAACCTTCTGTCGTCTCTCTGGTAAATAACCTTCTGTCGTCTCTCATGTAACAAACCTTCTGTCGTCTCTCTGGTAACTAACCTACTGTCGTCTGTCTGGTAACTAACCTACTGTCGTCTGTCTGGTAACTAACCATGTGTCGTCTCTCTGGTAACTAACCTTCTGTCGTCTCTCTGGTAACAAACCTTCTGTCGTCTCTCTGGTAACTAACCTGTTGTCTCTCAGGTAACTAACCTTCCGTCGTCTCTGGTAACTAACATTCTGTCGTCTCTCTGGTAACTTAACCATCTGTCTCGTCTCTCTGGTAACTGGCCTTCTGTCGCGTCTCTCTGGTAACTAACCTTCTGTCGTCTCTCTGGTAACTAACCATCTGTCGTCTCTCTGGTAACTAACCTACTGTCGTCTGTCTGGTAACTAACCTTCTGTCGTCTGTCTGGTAACTAACCTACCTGTCGTCTGTCTGGTAACTAACCTTCTGTCGTCTCTCTGGTAACTAACCTTCTGTCGTCTCTCTGGTAACTAACCTCTCTCGTCTCTCTGGTAACTAACCTGTTGTCTCTGGTAACTAACCTTCTGTCGTCTCTCTGGTAACTAACCTTCTGTCGTCTCTCTGGTAACTAACCTTCTGTCGTTTCTCTGGTAACTAACCTTCTGTCGTCTCTCTGGTAACTAACCTTCTGTCGTCTCTCTGGTAACTAACCTTCTGTCGTCTCTCTGGTAACTAACCTTCTGTCGTCTCTCTGGTAACTAACCTTCTGTCGTCTCTCTGGTAACTAACCTTCTGTCGTCTCTCTGGTAACTAACCTTCTGTCGTCTCTCTGGTAACTAACCTTCTGTCGTCTCTCTGGTAACTAACCTTCTGTCGTCTCTCTGGTAACTAACCTGTTGTCTCTCAGGTAACTAACCTTCTGTCGTCTCTCTGGTAACTAACCTTCTGTCGTCTCTCTAGTAACTAACATTCTGTCGTCTCTCTGGTAACTTAACCATCTGTCTCGTCTCTCTGGTAACTAGCCTTCTGTATCGTCTCTCTGGTAACTAACCTCCTGTCGTCACTCTGGTAACTAACCTTCTCTCGTCTCTCTGGTAACTAACCTACTGTTCTGTCTGGTAACTAACCTCTGTCGTCTCTGGTAACTAACCTTCTGTCGTCTCTCTGGTAACTAACCTTCTGTCGTCTCTCTGGTAACTAACCTTCTGTCGTCTCTCTGGTAACTAACCTTCTGTCGTCTCTCTGGTAACTAACCTTCTGTTGTCTCTCAGGTAACTAACCTTCTGTCGTCTCTCTGGTAACTAAAGTTATGTCGTCTCTCTGGTAACTAACCTTCTGTCGTCTCTCTGGTAACTAACCTTCTGTCGTCTCTCTGGTAACTAACCTTCTGTCGTCTCTCTGGTAACTAACCTGTTGTCTCTCTGGTAACTAACCTTCTGTCGCGTCTCTCTGGTAATTAACCTTCTGTCGTCTCTCTGGTAACTAACCATCTGTCGTCTCTCTGGTAACTAACCTACTGTCGTCTGTCTGGTAACTAACCTCTGTCGTCTCTCTGGTAACTAACCTTCTGTCGTCTCTCTGGTAACTAACCTTCTGTCGTCTCTCTGGTAACTAACCTTCTGTCATCTCTCTGATAACTAACCTGTTGTCTCTCTGGTAACTAACCTTCTGTCGTCTCTCTGGTAACTAACATTCTGTTGTCTCTCTGGTAACTTAACCATCTGTCTCGTCTCTCTGGTAACTAGCCTTCTGTCGCGTCTCTCTGGTAATTAACCTTCTGTCATTTCTCTGGTAACTAACCTTCTGTCGTCTCTCTGGTAACTAACCTTCTGTCGTCTCTCTGGTAACTAACCTTCTGTCGTCTCTCTGGTAACTAATTCTGTCGCGTCTCTCTGGTAACTAACCTCTGTCGCGTCTCTCTGGTAACTAACCTAATGTCGTGTCTCTCTCTGGTAACTAACCTTCTGTCATCTCTCTGGTAACTAACCTTCTGTCGTCTCTCTGGTAACTAACCTTCTGTCGTCTCTCTGGTAACTAACCTGTTGTCTCTCAGGTAACTAACCTTCTGTCGTCTCTCTGGTAACTAACCTTCTGTCGTCTCTCTGGTAACTAACATTCTGTCGTCTCTCTGGTAACTAACCTTCTGTCGCGTCTTTCTGGTAACTAACCTTCTGTCGTCTCTCTGGAAACAAACCTTCTGTCGCTCTCTGGTAACTAACCTTCTGTCGTCTCTCTGGTAACTAACCTTCTGTCGTCTCTCTGGTAACTAACATTCTGTCGCGTCTCTCTGGTAACTAACCTACTGTCGCGTCTCTCTGGTAACTAACCTTCTGTCGTCTCTCTGGTAACTAACCTGTTGTCTCTCAGGTAACTAACCTTCTGTCGTCTCTCCGGTAACTAACCTTCTGCAGACTCTCTGGTAACTAACCTTCTGTCGTCTCTCTGGTAACTAACCTTCTGTCGTCTCTCTGGTAACTAACCATCTGTCGTCTCTCTGGTAACTAAACTTCTGTCGTCTGTCTGGTAACTAACCTTCTGTCGTCTCTCTGGTAACTAACCTTCTGTCGTCTCTCTGGTAACTAATCTTCTGTCGTCTCTCTGGTAACTAACCTTCTGTCGTCTCTCTCGTGTCTCTCTGGTAACTAACCTTCTGTCGTCTCTCTGGTAACTAACCTTCTGTCATCTCTCTGGTAACTAACTCTTTGGTAACTGACATTCTGTCATATCTCTCTGGTAACTAACCTGTTGTCTCTCAGGTAACTAACCTTCTATCGTCTCTCTGGTAACTAACCTTCTGTCGTCTCTCTGGTAGCTAACATTGTGTCGTCTCTCTGGGAACTAACCTTCTGTCGTCTCTCTGGTAACTAACCTTCTGTCGTCTCTCTAGTAACTTAACCATCTGTCTCGTCTCTCTGGTAACTAGCCTTCTGTCGCGTCTCTCTGGTAACTAACCTTCTGTCATCTCTCTGGTAACTAACCTTCTGTCGTCTCTCTGGTAACTAAAGTTATGTCGTCTCTCTGGTAACTAACATTCTGTCGTCTCTCTGGTAACTAACCTTCTGTCATCTCTCTGGTAACTAACCTTCTGTCGGCTCTCATGTTAACTAACCATCTGTCGTCTCTCTGGTAACTAACCTAACCTGTCTGGTAACTAACCTTCTGTCGTCTCTCTGGTAACTAACCTTCTGTCGTCTCTCTGGTAACTAACCTTCTGTCTCTCTGGTAACTAACCTTCTGTCGTCTCTCTGGTAACTAACCTTCTGTCGTCTCTCTGGTAACTAACCTTCTGTCGTCTCTCTGGTAACTAACCTGTTGTCTCTCTGGTAACTAACTTCTGTCGTCTCTCTGGTAACTAACCTTCTGTCGTCTCTCTGGTAACTAACCATCTGTCGTCTCTCTGGTAACTAACCTACTGTCGTCTGTCTGGTAACTAACCTTCTGTCGTCTGTCTGGTAACTAACCATCTGTCGATCTCTGGTAACTAACCTTCTGTCGTCTCTCTGGTAACAAACCTTCTGTCGTCTCTCTGGTAACTAACCTTCTGTCGTCTCTCTGGTAACTAACATTCTGTCGTCTCTCTGGTAACTAACCTTCTGTCTCGTCTCTCTGGTAACTAACCTTCTGTCGCGTCTCTCTGGTAACTAACCTTCTGTCGTCTCTCTGGTAACTAACCATCTGTCGTCTCTCTGGTAACTAACCTACTGTCGTCTGTCTGGTAACTAACCTTCTGGTGAATAACATTCTGTCGTCTCTCTGGTAACTAACCTACTGTCGTCTCTCTGGTAACTAACCTAATGTCGTGTCGTCTCTCTGGTAACTAACCTTCTGTCATCTCTCTGGTAACTAACCTTCTGTCGTCTCTCTGGTAACTAACCTTCTGTCGTCTCTCTGGTAACTAACCTGTTGTCTCTCAGGTAACTAACCTTCTGTCATCTCTCTGGTAACTAACCTTCTGTCGTCTCTCTGGTAACTAACATTCTGTCGTCTCTCTGGTAACTAACCTTCTGTCGTCTCTCTGGTAACTAACCTTCTGTCGTCTCTCTGGTAAACAAACCTTCTGTGTCTCTGGTAACTAACCTTCTGTCGTCTCTCTGGTAACTAACATTCTGTCGCGTCTCTCTGGTAACTAACATTCTGTCGCGTCTCTCTGGTAACTAACCTACTGTCGTCTCTCTGGTAACTAACCTTCTGTCGTCTCTCTGGTAACTAACCTGTTGTCTCTCAGGTAACTAACCTTCTGTCGTCTCTCCTGGTAACTAACAGACTCTCTGGTAACTAACCTTCTGTCGTCTCTCTGGTAACTAACCTTCTGTCGTCTCTCTGGTAACTAACCATCTGTCGTCTCTCTGGTAACTAAACTACTGTCGTCTGTCTGGTAACTAACCTTCTGTCGTCTCTCTGGTAACTAACCTTCTGTCGTCTCTCTGGTAACTAATCTTCTGTCGTCTCTCTGGTAACTAACCTTCTGTCGTCTCTCTCTGTGTCTCTCTGGTAACTAACTATCTGTCGTCTCTCTGGTAACTAACCTTCTGTCCTCTCTGGTAACTAAACTTCTGTCTCTCTCTGGTAACTAACATTCTGTCATATCTCTCTGGTAACTAACCTGTTGTCTCTCAGGTAACTAACCTTCTATCGTCTCTCTGGTAACTAACCTTCTGTAGTCTCTCTGGTAGCTAACATTGTGTCGTCTCTCTGGTAACTAACCTTCTGTCGTCTCTCTGGTAACTAACCTCTCTGGTAACTAACCTGTTGTCTCTCTGGTAACTAACCTTCTGTCGTCTCTCTGGTAACTAACCTTCTGTCGTCTCTCAGGTAACTAACCATCTGTCGTCTCTCTGGTAACTAACCTACTGTCGTCTGTCTGGTAACTAACCTACTGTCGTCTGTCTGGTAACTAACCATGTGTCGTATCTCTGGTAACTAACCTTCTGTCGTCTCTCTGGTAACAAACCTTCTGTCGTCTCTCTGGTAACTAACCTGTTGTCTCTCTGGTAACTAACCTTCTGTCGTCTCTCTAGTAACTAACATTCTGTCGTCTCTCTGGTAACTTAACCATCTGTCTCGTCTCTCTGGTAACTAACCTTCTGTCGCGTCTCTCTGGTAACTAACCTTCTGTCGTCTCTCTGGTAACTTAACCATCTGTCGTCTCTCTGGTAACTAACCTACTGTTCTGTCTGGTAACTAACCTTCTGTCGTCTCTCTGGTGAATAACATTCTGTCGTCTCTCTGGTAACTAACCTACTGTCGCGTCTCTCTGGTAACTAACCTAATGTCGTGTCTCTCTCTGGTAACTAACCTTCTGTCATCTCTCTGGTAACTAACCTTCTGTCGTCTCTCTGGTAACTAACCTGTTGTCTCTCAGGTAATTAACCTTCTGTCGTCTCTCTGGTAACTAACCTTCTGTCGTCTCTCTGGTAACTAACATTCTGTCGTCTCTCTGGTAACTAACCTTCTGTCGCGTCTTTCTGGTAACTAACCTTCTGTCGCGTCTCTCTGGAAACAAACCTTCTGTCGTCTCTGGTAACTAACCTTCTGTCGTCTCTCTGGTAACTAAACGTCTCTCTGGTAACTAACGTCTCTCTGGTAACTAACCTACTGTCGCGTCTCTCTGGTAACTAACCTTCTGTCGTCTCTCTGGTAACTAACCTGTTGTCTCTCAGGTAACTAACCTTCTGTCGTCTCTCCGGTAACTAACCTTCTGCAGACTCTCTGGTAACTAACCTTCTGTCGTCTCTCTGGTAACTAACCTTCTGTCGTCTCTCTGGTAACTAACCATCTGTCGTCTCTCTGGTAACTAAACTACTGTCGTCTGTCTGGTAACTAACCTTCTGTCGTCTCTCTGGTAACTAACCTTCTGTCGTCTCTCTGGTAACTAACCTTCTGTCGTCTCTCTGGTAACTAACCTTCTGTCGTCTCTCTCGTGTCTCTCTGGTAACTAACTATCTGTCGTCTCTCTGGTAACTAACCTTCTGTCGTCTCTCTGGTAACTAAACTTCTGTCTCGTCTCTTTGGTAACTGACATTCTGTCATATCTCTCTGGTAACTAACCTGTTGTCTCTCAGGTAACTAACCTTCTATCGTCTCTCTGGTAACTAACCTTCTGTCGTCTCTCTGGTAGCTAACATTGTGTCGTCTCTCTGGGAACTAACCTTCTGTCGTCTCTCTGGTAACTAACCTTCTGTCGTCTCTCTAGTAACTTAACCATCTGTCTCGTCTCTCTGGTAACTAGCCTTCTGTCGCGTCTCTCTGGTAACTAACCTTCTGTCATCTCTCTGGTAACGAACCTTCTGTCGTCTATCTGGTAACTAAAGTTATGTCGTCTCTCTGGTAACTAACTTTCTGTCGTCTCTCTGGTAACTAACCTTCTGTCATCTCTCTGGTAACTAACCTTCTGTCGGCTCTATGTTAACTAACCATCTGTCGTCTCTCTGGTAACTAACCTACTGTCGTCTGTCTGGTAACTAACCTTCTGTCGTCTCTCTGGTAACTAACCTTCTGTCGTCTCTCTGGTAACTAACCTTCTGTCGTCTCTCTGGTAACTAACCTTCTGTCTCGTCTCCCTGGTAACTAACCTTCTGTCGTCTCTCTGGTAACTAACCTTCTGTCATCTCTCTGGTAACTAACATTATGGCGTGTCTCTCTGGTAACTAACCTTCTGTCGTCTCTCTGGTAACTAACCTTCTGTCATCTCTCTGATAACTAACCTTCTGTCTCGTCTCTCTGGTAACTAACCTTCTGTCGTCTCTCTGGTAAATAACCTTCTGTCATCTCTCTGGTAACTAACATTCTGTCGTGTCTCTCTGGTAACTAACCTGTTGTCTCTCTGGTAACTAACCTTCTGTCATCTCTCTGGTAACTAACCTTCCGTCGTCTCTCTGGTAACTAACCTTCTGTCGTCTGTCTGGTAACTAACCTAACTTCGTCTGTCTGGTAACTAACCTGGTGTCATCTCTCTGGTAACTAATCTTCTGTCGTCTCTCTGGTAACTAACCTTCTGTCGTCTCTCTAGTAACTAACCTTCTGTCTCGTCTCTCTGGTAACTAACCTTCTGTCGTCTCTCTGGTAACTAACCTTCTGTCGTCTCTCTGGTAACTAACCTTCTGTCGTCTCTCTGGTAACTAACCTGTTGTCTCTCTGGTAACTAACTTTCTGTCTCTCTGGTAACTAACCTTCTGTCGTCTCTCAGGTAACTAACCATCTGTCGTCTCTCTGGTAACTAACCTACTGTCGTCTGTCTGGTAACTAACCTACTGTCGTCTGTCTGGTAACTAACCATGTGTCGTCTCTCTGGTAACTAACCTTCTGTCGTCTCTCTGGTAACAAACCTTCTGTCGTCTCTCTGGTAACTAACCTGTTGTCTCTCAGGTAACTAACCTTCGTCTCTCTGTAGTAACTAACATTCTGTCGTCTCTCTGGTAACTTAACCATCTGTCTCGTCTCTCTGGTAACTGGCCTTCTGTCGCGTCTCTCTGGTAACTAACCTTCTGTCCTCTCTGGTAACTTAACCATCTGTCGTCTCTCTGGTAACTAACCTTCTGTCGTCTGTCTGGTAACTAACCATCTGTCGCCTGTCTGGTAACTAACCTAACTTCGTCTGTCTGGTAACTAACCTACTGTCGTCTCACTGGTAACTAACCTTCTGTCGTCTCTCTGGTAACTAACCTTCTCTCGTCTCTCTGGTAACTAACCTGTTGTCTCTCAGGTAACTAACCTTCTGTCGTCTCTCTGGTAACAAACCTTCTGTCACGTCTCTCTGGTAACTAACCTTCTGTCATTTCTCTGGTAACTAACCTTCTGTCGTGTCTCTGGTAACTAACCTTCTGTCGTCTCTCTGGTAACTAACCTTCTGTCGTCTCTCTGGTAACTAACCTTCTGTCGTCTCTCTGGTAACTAACCTTCTGTCTCGTCTCTCTGGTAACTAACCTTCTGTCGTCTGTCTGGTAACTAACCATGTGTCGTCTCTCTGGTAACTAACCTTCTGTCGTCTCTATGGTAACAAACCTTCTGTCGTCTCTCTGGTAACTAACCTGTTGTCTCTCAGGTAACTAACCTTCTGTCGTCTCTCTGGTAACAAACCTTCTGTCACGTCTCTCTGGTAACTAACCTTCTGTCGTCTCTCTGGTAACTAACCTTCTGTCGTCTCTCTGGTAACTAACCTTCTGTCGTCACTCTGGTAACTAACCTTCTGTCGTCTCTCTGGTAACTTACCTTCTGTCATTTCTCTGGTAACTAACCTTCTGTCGTGTCTCTGGTAACTAACCTTCTGTCGTCTCTCTGGTAACTAACCTTCTGTCGTCTCTCTGGTAACTAACCTTCTGTCTCGTCTCTCTGGTAACTGACCTTCTGTCGTCTCTCTGGTTACTAACCTTCTGTCATCTCTCTGGTAACTAACATTCTGTCGTGTTTCTCTGGTAACTAACCTGTTGTCTCTCTGTTAACTAACCTTCTGTCTCGTCTCTCTGGTAACTAACCTTCTGTCGTCTCTCTGGTAACTAACCTTCTGTCGTGTCTCTCTGGTAACTAACCTTCTGTCGTCTCTCTGGTAACTAACCTTCTGTCGTCTCTCTGGTAACTAACCTTCTGTCATCTCTCTGATAACTAACCTTCTGTCTCATCTCTCTGGTAACTAACCTTCTGTCGTCTCTCTGGTAACTAACCTTCTGTCATCTCTCTGGTAACTAACATTCTGTCGTGTCTCTCTGGTAACTAACCTGTTGTCTCTCTGGTAACTAACCTTCTGTCTCGTCTCTCTGGTAACTAACCTTCTGTCGTCTCTCTGGTAACTAACCTTCCGTCGTCTCTCTGGTAACTAACCTTCTGTCATCTCTCTGGTAACTAACATTCTGTCGTGTCTCTCTGGTAACTAACCTGTTGTCTCTCTGGTAACTAACCTTCTGTCTCGTCTCTCTGGTAACTAACCTTCTGTCGTCTCTCTGGTAACTAACCTTCTGTCTCTCTGGTAACTAACCTTCTAACCTTCTGTCTCTGTCTGGTAACTAACCTTGTGTCGTCTCTCTGGTAACTAACCTTCTGTCGTCTCTCTGGTAACAAACCTTCTGTCGTCTCTCTGGTAACTAACCTGTTGTCTCTCAGGTAACTAACCTTCTGTCGTCTCTCTGGTAACTAACCTTCTGTCGTCTTCTAGTAACTAACATTCTGTCGTCTCTCTGGTAACTTAACCACTTTGGTAACTGGCCTTCTGTCGCGTCTCTCTGGTAACTAACCTTCTGTCGTCTCTCTGGTAACTTAACCATCTCTCGTCTCTCTGGTAATTTACCTACTGTCGTCTGTCTGGTAACTAACCTACTGTCGTCTGTCTGGTAACTAACCTACCTTCGTCTGTCTGGTAACTAACCTTGTGTCGTCTCTCTGGTAACTAACCTTCTGTCGTCTCTCTGGTAACTAACCTTCTGTCGTCTCTCTGGTAACTAACCTGTTGTCTCTCAGGTAACTAACATTCTGTCGTCTCTCTGGTAACAAACCTTCTGTCACGTCTCTCTGGTAACTAACCTTCTGTCGTCTCTCTGGTAACTAACCTTCTGTCGTCTCTCTGGTAACTAACCTTCTGTCGTCACTCTGGTAACTAACCTTCTGTCGTCTCTCTGGTAACTTACCTTCTGTCATTTCTCTGGTAACTAACCTTCTGTCGTGTCTCTGGTAACTAACCTTCTGTCGTCTCTCTGGTAACTAACCTTCTGTCGTCTCTCTGGTAACTAACCTTCTGTCTCGTCTCTCTGGTAACTGACCTTCTGTCGTCTCTCTGGTTACTAACCTTCTGTCATCTCTCTGGTAACTAACATTCTGTCGTGTCTCTCTGGTAACTAACCTGTTGTCTCTCTGTTAACTAACCTTCTGTCTCGTCTCTCTGGTAACTAACCTTCTGTCGTCTCTCTGGTAACTAACCTTCTGTCGTGTCTCTCTGGTAACTAACCTTCTGTCGTCTCTCTGGTAACTAACCTTCTGTCGTCTCTCTGGTAACTAACCTTCTGTCATCTCTCTGATAACTAACCTTCTGTCTCATCTCTCTGGTAACTAACCTTCTGTCGTCTCTCTGGTAACTAACCTTCTGTCATCTCTCTGGTAACTAACATTCTGTCGTGTCTCTCTGGTAACTAACCTGTTGTCTCTCTGGTAACTAACCTTCTGTCTCGTCTCTCTGGTAACTAACCTTCTGTCGTCTCTCTGGTAACTAACCTTGTCGTCTCTCTGGTAACTAACCTTCTGTCGCGTCTCTCTGGTAACTAACCTTCTGTCGTCTCTCTGGTAACTAACCTTCTGTCGTCTCTTTGGTTACTAACCTTCTGTCGTGTCTCTGGTAACTAACATTCTGTCGTCTCTCTGGTAACTAACCTTGTGTCGTCTCTCTGGTAACTAACCTTCTGTCGTCTCTCTGGTAACTAACCTTCTCTCGTCTCTCTGGTAACTAACCTGTTGTCTCTCTGGTAACTAACCTTCTGTCGTCTCTCTGGTAACAAACCTTCTTTCACGTCTCTCTGGTAACTAACCTTCTGTCGTCTCTCTGGTAACTAACCTTCTGTCGTCTCTCTGGTAACTAACCTTCTGTCGTCTCTCTGGTAACTAACCTTCTGTCGTCTCTCTGGTAACTTACCTTCTTTCATTTCTCTGGTAACTAACCTTCTGTCGTCTCTCTGGTAACTAACCTTCTGTCGTCTCTCTGGTAACTAACCTTCTGTCGTCTCTCTGGTAACTAACCTTCTGTCGTCTCTCTGGTAACTAACCTTCTGTCGTCTCTCTGGTAACTAACCTGTTGTCTCTCAGGTAACTAACCTTCTGTCGTCTCTCTGGTAACTAACCTGTCGTCTCTCTGGTAACTAACCTTCTGTCTTCTCTCTGGTAACTAACATTCTGTCGTCTCTCAGGTAACTAACCATCTGTCGTCTCTCTGGTAACTAACCTTCTGTCGCGTCTCTCTGGTAATTAACCTTCTGTCATTTCTCTGGTAACTAACCATCTGTCGTCTCTCTGGTAACTAACTTACTGTCGTCTGTCTGGTAACTAACCTACTGTCGCCTGTCTGATAACTAACCTACTGTTGTCTGTCTGGTAACTAACCTAGTGTCATCTCTCTGGTAACTAACCTTCTGTCATCTCTCTGGTAACTAACCTTCTGTCGTCTCTCTGGTAACTAACCTTCCGTCGTCTCTCTGGTAACTAACCTTCTGTCGTCTCTCTGGTAACTAACCTTCTGTCGCCTCTCTGGTAACTAACCTTCTGTCGTCTCTTTGGTTACTAACCTTCTGTCGTGTCTCTGGTAACTAACATTCTGTCGTCTCTCTGGTAACTAACCTTGTGTCGTCTCTCTGGTAACTAACCTTCTGTCGTCTCTCTGGTAACTAACCTTCTCTTGTCTCTCTGGTAACTAACCTGTTGTCTCTCTGGTAACTAACCTTCTGTCGTCTCTCTGGTAACAAACCTTCTTTCACGTCTCTCTGGTAACTAACCTTCTGTCGTCTCTCTGGTAACTAACCTTCTGTCGTCTCTCTAGTAACTAACATTCTGTCGTCTCTCTGGTAACTAACCTTCTGTCGTCTGTCTGGTAACTAACCATGTGTCGTCTCTCTGGTAACTAACCTTCTGTCGTCTCTATGGTAACAAACCTTCTGTCGTCTCTCTGGTAACTAACCTGTTGTCTCTCAGGTAACTAACCTTCTGTCGTCTCTCTGGTAACTAACCTTCTGTCGTCTCTCTAGTAACTAACATTCTGTCGTCTCTCTGGTAACTTAACCATCTGTCTCGTCTCTTTGGTAACTGGCCTTCTGTCGCGTCTCTCTGGTAACTAACCTTCTGTCGTCTCTCTGGTAACTTAACCATCTCTCGTCTCTCTGGTAATTTACCTACTGTCGTCTGTCTGTTAACTAACCTACTGTCGTCTGTCTGGTAACTAACCTACCTTCGTCTGTCTGGTAACTAACCTTGTGTCGTCTCTCTGGTAACTAACCTTCTGTCGTCTCTCTGGTAACTAACCTTCTGTCGTCTCTCTGGTAACTAACCTGTTGTCTCTCAGGTAACTAACATTCTGTCGTCTCTCTGGTAACAAACCTTCTGTCACGTCTCTCTGGTAACTAACCTTCTGTCGTCTCTCTGGTAACTAACCTTCTGTCGTCTCTCTGGTAACTAACCTTCTGTCGTCTCTCTGGTAACTAACCTGTTGTCTCTCTGGTAACTAACTTTCTGTCGTCTCTCTGGTAACTAACCTTCTGTCGTCTCTCAGGTAACTAACCATCTGTCGTCTCTCTGGTAACTAACCTACTGTCGTCTGTCTACATTTACATTACATTTAAGTCATTTGGCAGACGCTCTTATCCAGAGCGACTTACAAATTGGTGAATTCACCTTATGACATCCATCCATATTTTCGTGAACAAATGTTTTATTTTATCGTTATAATAAGGTTGGTACCAACATGTGAAAATGGATGTGGAAACATGGAAATCTGTTCAGCATGTGAAGTAGCTAGTTGGTGCAGTTTGTTTTGGCAATTTTACAGCTATCAATTTAGAAGTCTACAATCTTACCATGTTCAACCTGCAGTCTGACATTGACAACAGCACCATGCAATGCACCCTGTACTGAAGAGGCAGACAAACAGGAGAAATGTGCTAGACCCCCTCTTCAATTACACATTTCTCCAGGTAGGAATATCGCAAAAACATGATCAATGGCTCAATCGAAGACAATCTCTCGCGTTATGACATCGGACAGTATTTAAATCTGACATGTATGACAGATGTTTTTGTGATCTAAAAGTCATATTCCTATTAACTTCCAGTGTAGTGAGATGCTTCATACCAGCCACATTTCTGCCTGCTTGAACAGCGATAGCTCAGATACACATGAAAACATGAAATGACCCAGGGAATCGATAGAACATCGCTCAAAATGGGTGAATCTTTCCTTTAAAGGAGCAGCTGAATTTTTTTGTCTCATCTGTGATATTTTGATTGAAAGACTAAGGTCACAGAACATGAAATAGCATTGGGCAATATACCACATCAATTCTTACTAGTAAAACATTTCTTATTTTAGAGGCATGGTCCTCTGTTTTGGGGGGAAGGTTTTGGTGTAATTATGGAGAAAAAAAAACATTTTGGCTAGTTAAAATGGGTGGCTGGTCAATTTTTAAATCTACCTGCCACAGAATGGCTGGCGGAACAAAACGTTAGTTTCAGGCCCTGAATAGGACAGAGAAAGTAGATGAAGAGAGAGTGAGAAGGAGCATATAAGAGAGTACAGGACAGAGGGAGACAGTTCTCCAACACTCAGCTCACCTGACGAGATCGCTGGGCTTCTTGAAGCTCTTGGGGCAGAAGTTACAGCAGTTGGCGAACTTGGGCTCTGTCTCCAGCTCCACCGCCTTGTCCTTGATCTCGCTGATGCGGTCGCGCTCCGCCGCCGACTGGGCCAGCACCTTCTCTGACACTGATGCCTCGTCACCAGGGTCATTTTTGGCCAGCTCCTCCGCCTGCTCCTCTGTGAAGGTTATGATGTTGGCCCGGTTCCTTTTCATCACGGTCTGCTCACCCTCCTCTTCCTCCTCGCCATCCTCATCCTCCAGCCCTCTGTCCACTTCTGGTAACTAACCATGTGTCGTATCTCTGGTAACTAACCTTCTGTCGTCTCTCTGGTAACAAACCTTCTGTCGTCTCTCTGGTAACTAACCTGTTGTCTCTCAGGTAACTAACCTTCCGTCGTCTCTCTAGTAACTAACATTCTGTCGTCTCTCTGGTAACTTAACCATCTGTCTCGTCTCTCTGGTAACTGCCTTCTGTCGCGTCTCTCTGGAAAACTAACCTTCTGTCGTCTCTCTGGTAACTTAACCATCTGTCGTCTCTCTGGTAACTAACCTACTGTCGTCTGTCTGGTAACTAACCTTCTGTCGTCTCTCTGGTGAATAACATTCTGTCGCGTCTCTCTGGTAACTAACCTACTGTCGCGTCTCTCTGGTAACTAACCTAATGTCGTGTCTCTCTCTGGTAACTAACCTTCTGTCATCTCTCTGGTAACTAACCTTCTGTCGTCTCTCTGGTAACTAACCTTCTGTCGTCTCTCTGGTAACTAACCTGTTGTCTCTCAGGTAACTAACCTTCTGTCGTCTCTCTGGTAACTAACCTTCTGTCGTCTCTCTGGTAACTAACCTGTTGTCTCTCAGGTAACTAACCTTCTGTCGTCTCTCTGGTAACTAACCTGTCGTCTCTCTGGAAACAAACCTTCTGTCGCGTCTCTGGTAACTAACATTCTGTCGCGTCTCTCTGGTAACTAACATTCTGTCGCGTCTCTCTGGTAACTAACATTCTGTCGCGTCTCTCTGGTAACTAACCTACTGTCGCGTCTCTCTGGTAACTAACCTTCTGTCGTCTCTCTGGTAACTAACCTGTTGTCTCTCAGGTAACTAACCTTCTGTCGTCTCTCCGGTAACTAACCTTCTGTAGTCTCTCTGGTAACTAACCTTCTGTCGTCTCTCTGGTAACTAACCTTCTGTCGTCTCTCTGGTAACTAACCATCTGTCGTCTCTCTGGTAACTAATCTTCTGTCGTCTCTCTGGTAACTAACCTTCTGTCATCTCTCTCGTGTCTCTCTGGTAACTAACTATCTGTCGTCTCTCTGGTAACTAACCTTCTGTCGTCTCTCTGGTAACTAACCTTCTGTCTCGTCTCTCTGGTAACTGACATTCTGTCATATCTCTCTGGTAACTAACCTGTTGTCTCTCAGGTAACTAACCTTCTATCGTCTCTCTGGTAACTAACCTTCTGTAGTCTCTCTGGTAGCTAACATTGTGTCGTCTCTCTGGGAACTAACCTTCTGTCGTCTCTCTGGTAACTAGCCTTCTGTCGCGTCTCTCTGGTAACTAACCTTCTGTCATCTCTCTGGTAACGAACCTTCTGTCGTCTATCTGGTAACTAAAGTTATGTCGTCTCTCTGGTAACTAACTTTCTGTCGTCTCTCTGGTAACTAACCTTCTGTCATCTCTCTGGTAACTAACCTTCTGTCGGCTCTATGTTAACTAACCATCTGTCGTCTCTCTGGTAACTAACCTACTGTCGTCTGTCTGGTAACTAACCTTCTGTCGTCTCTCTGGTAACTAACCTTCTGTCGTCTCTCTGGTAACTAACCTTCTGTCGTCTCTCTGGTAACTAACCTTCTGTCTCGTCTCCCTGGTAACTAACCTTCTGTCGTCTCTCTGGTAACTAACCTTCTGTCATCTCTCTGGTAACTAACATTATGGCGTGTCTCTCTGGTAACTAACCTTCTGTCGTCTCTCTGGTAACTAACCTTCTGTCATCTCTCTGATAACTAACCTTCTGTCTCGTCTCTCTGGTAACTAACCTTCTGTCGTCTCTCTGGTAAATAACCTTCTGTCATCTCTCTGGTAACTAACATTCTGTCGTGTCTCTCTGGTAACTAACCTGTTGTCTCTCTGGTAACTAACCTTCTGTCATCTCTCTGGTAACTAACCTTCCGTCGTCTCTCTGGTAACTAACCTGGTGTCATCTCTCTGGTAACTAATCTTCTGTCGTCTCTCTGGTAACTAACCTTCTGTCGTCTCTCTAGTAACTAACCTTCTGTCTCGTCTCTCTGGTAACTAACCTTCTGTCGTCTCTCTGGTAAATAACCTTCTGCCGTCTCTCTTGTAACTAACCTTCTGTCGTCTCTCTGGTAACTAACCTGTTGTCTCTCTGGTAACTAACATTCTGTCGTCTCTCTGGTAACTAACCTTCTGTCGTCTCTCAGGTAACTAACCATCTGTCGTCTCTCTGGTAACTAACCTACTGTTCTGTCTGGTCACTAACCTACTGTCGTCTGTCTGGTAACTAACCATGTGTCGTCTCTCTGGTAACTAACCTTCTGTCGTCTCTCTGGTAACAAACCTTCTGTCGCTCTCTCTGGTAACTAACCTGTTGTCTCTCAGGTAACTAACCTTCCGTCGTCTCTCTAGTAACTAACATTCTGTCGTCTCTCTGGTAACTGGCCTTCTGTCGTCTCTCTGGTAACTAACCTTCTGTCGTCTCTCTGGTAACTTAACCATCTGTCGTCTCTCTGGTAACTAACCATCTGTCGTCTGTCTGGTAACTAACCTACCTTCGTCTGTCTGGTAACTAACCTTGTGTCGTCTCTCTGGTAACTAACCTTCTGTCGTCTCTCTGGTAACTAACCTTCTCTCGTCTCTCTGGTAACTAACCTGTTGTCTCTCAGGTAACTAACCTTCTGTCGTCTCTCTGGTAACAAACCTTCTGTCACGTCTCTCTGGTAACTAACCTTCTGTCATTTCTCTGGTAACTAACCTTCTGTCGTGTCTCTGGTAACTAACCTTCTGTCGTCTCTCTGGTAACTAACCTTCTGTCGTCTCTCTGGTAACTAACCTTCTGTCGTCTCTCTGGTAACTAACCTTCTGTCTCGTCTCTCTGGTAACTAACCTGTCCTGTCTGGTAACTAACCATGTGTCGTCTCTCTGGTAACTAACCTTCTGTCGTCTCTATGGTAACAAACCTTCTGTCGTCTCTCTGGTAACTAACCTGTTGTCTCTCAGGTAACTAACCTTCTGTCGTCTCTCTGGTAACTAACCTTCTGTCGTCTCTCTAGTAACTAACATTCTGTCGTCTCTCTGGTAACTTAACCATCTGTCTCGTCTCTTTGGTAACTGGCCTTCTTTCGCGTCTCTCTGGTAACTAACCTTCTGTCGTCTCTCTGGTAACTTAACCGTCTCTCGTCTCTCTGGTAATTTACCTACTGTCGTCTGTCTGGTAACTAACCTACTGTCGTCTGTCTGGTAACTAACCTACCTTCGTCTGTCTGGTAACTAACCTTGTGTCGTCTCTCTGGTAACTAACCTTCTGTCGTCTCTCTGGTAACTAACCTTCTCTCGTCTCTCTGGTAACTAACCTGTTGTCTCTCAGGTAACTAACATTCTGTCGTCTCTCTGGTAACAAACCTTCTGTCACGTCTCTCTGGTAACTAACCTTCTGTCGTCTCTCTGGTAACTAACCTTCTGTCGTCTCTCTGGTAACTAACCTTCTGTCGTCACTCTGGTAACTAACCTTCTGTCGTCTCTCTGGTAACTTACCTTCTGTCATTTCTCTGGTAACTAACCTTCTGTCGTGTCTCTGGTAACTAACCTTCTGTCGTCTCTCTGGTAACTAACCTTCTGTCGTCTCTCTGGTAACTAACCTTCTGTCTCGTCTCTCTGGTAACTGACCTTCTGTCGTCTCTCTGGTAACTAACCTTCTGTCATCTCTCTGGTAACTAACATTCTGTCGTGTCTCTCTGGTAACTAACCTGTTGTCTCTCTGTTAACTAACCTTCTGTCTCGTCTCTCTGGTAACTAACCTTCTGTCGTCTCTCTGATAACTAACCTTCTGTCGTGTCTCTCTGGTAACTAACATTCTGTCGTGTCTCTCTGGTAACTAACCTGTTGTCTCTCTGGTAACTAACCTTCTGTCATCTCTCTGGTAACTAACCTTCCGTCGTCTCTCTGGTAACTAACCTGGTGTCATCTCTCTGGTAACTAACCTTCTGTCGTCTCTCTAGTAACTAACCTTCTGTCTCGTCTCTCTGGTAACTAACCTTCTGTCGTCTCTCTGGTAAATAACCTTCTGCCGTCTCTCTGGTAACTAACCTTCTGTCGTCTCTCTGGTAACTAACCTGTTGTCTCTCTGGTAACTAACATTCTGTCGTCTCTCTGGTAACTAACCTTCTGTCGTCTCTCAGGTAACTAACCATCTGTCGTCTCTCTGGTAACTAACCTACTGTCGTCTGTCTGGTCACTAACCTACTGTCGTCTGTCTGGTAACTAACCATGTGTCGTCTCTCTGGTAACTAACCTTCTGTCGTCTCTCTGGTAACAAACCTTCTGTCGTCTCTCTGGTAACTAACCTGTTGTCTCTCAGGTAACTAACCTTCCGTCTCTCTGTAGTAACTAACACTCTCTGGTAACTGGCCTTCTGTCGCGTCTCTCTGGTAACTAACCTTCTGTCGTCTCTCTGGTAACTTAACCATCTGTCGTCTCTCTGGTAACTAACCATCTGTCGTCTGTCTGGTAACTAACCTACCTTCGTCTGTCTGGTAACTAACCTTGTGTCGTCTCTCTGGTAACTAACCTTCTGTCGTCTCTCTGGTAACTAACCTTCTCTCGTCTCTCTGGTAACTAACCTGTTGTCTCTCAGGTAACTAACCTTCTGTCGTCTCTCTGGTAACAAACCTTCTGTCACGTCTCTCTGGTAACTAACCTTCTGTCATTTCTCTGGTAACTAACCTTCTGTCGTGTCTCTGGTAACTAACCTTCTGTCGTCTCTCTGGTAACTAACCTTCTGTCGTCTCTCTGGTAACTAACCTTCTGTCGTCTCTCTGGTAACTAACCTTCTGTCTCGTCTCTCTGGTAACTAACCTGTCGTCTGTCTGGTAACTAACCATGTGTCGTCTCTCTGGTAACTAACCTTCTGTCGTCTCTATGGTAACAAACCTTCTGTCGTCTCTCTGGTAACTAACCTGTTGTCTCTCAGGTAACTAACCTTCTGTCGTCTCTCTGGTAACTAACCTTCTGTCGTCTCTCTAGTAACTAACATTCTGTCGTCTCTCTGGTAACTTAACCATCTGTCTCGTCTCTTTGGTAACTGGCCTTCTGTCGCGTCTCTCTGGTAACTAACCTTCTGTCGTCTCTCTGGTAACTTAACCATCTCTCGTCTCTCTGGTAATTTACCTACTGTCGTCTGTCTGGTAACTAACCTACTGTCGTCTGTCTGGTAACTAACCTACCTTCGTCTGTCTGGTAACTAACCTTGTGTCGTCTCTCTGGTAACTAACCTTCTGTCGTCTCTCTGGTAACTAACCTTCTCTCGTCTCTCTGGTAACTAACCTGTTGTCTCTCAGGTAACTAACATTCTGTCGTCTCTCTGGTAACAAACCTTCTGTCACGTCTCTCTGGTAACTAACCTTCTGTCGTCTCTCTGGTAACTAACCTTCTGTCGTCTCTCTGGTAACTAACCTTCTGTCGTCACTCTGGTAACTAACCTTCTGTCCTCTCTGGTAACTTACCGTCTGTCATTTCTCTGGTAACTAACCTTCTGTCGTGTCTCTGGTAACTAACCTTCTGTCGTCTCTCTGGTAACTAACCTTCTGTCGTCTCTCTGGTAACTAACCTTCTGTCTCGTCTCTCTGGTAACTGACCTTCTGTCGTCTCTCTGGTAACTAACCTTCTGTCATCTCTCTGGTAACTAACATTCTGTCGTGTCTCTCTGGTAACTAACCTGTTGTCTCTCTGTTAACTAACCTTCTGTCTCGTCTCTCTGGTAACTAACCTTCTGTCGTCTCTCTGATAACTAACCTTCTGTCGTGTCTCTCTGGTAACTAACCTTCTGTCGTCTCTCTGGTAACTAACCTTCTGTCGTCTCTCTGGTAACTAACCTTCTGTCATCTCTCTGATAACTAACCTTCTGTCTCATCTCTCTGGTAACTAACCTTCTGTCGTCTCTCTGGTAACTAACCTTCTGTCATCTCTCTGGTAACTAACATTCTGTCGTGTCTCTCTGGTAACTAACCTGTTGTCTCTCTGGTAACTAACCTTCTGTCTCGTCTCTCTGGTAACTAACCTTCTGTCGTCTCTCTGGTAACTAACCTTCCGTCGTCTCTCTGGTAACTAACCTTCTGTCGTCTCTCTGGTAACTAACCTTCTGTCGTCTCTCTGGTAACTAACCTTCTGTCGTCTCTTTGGTTACTAACCTTCTGTCGTGTCTCTGGTAACTAACATTCTGTCGTCTCTCTGGTAACTAACCTTCTGTCGCGTCTCTCTGGTAACTAACCTTCTGTCGTCTCTCTGGTAACTAACCTTCTCTCGTCTCTCTGGTAACTAACCTGTTGTCTCTCTGGTAACTAACCTTCTGTCGTCTCTCTGGTAACAAACCTTCTTTCACGTCTCTCTGGTAACTAACCTTCTGTCGTCTCTCTGGTAACTAACCTTCTGTCGTCTCTCTGGTAACTAACCTTCTGTCGTCTCTCTGGTAACTAACCTTCTGTCGTCTCTCTGGTAACTTACCTTCTTTCATTTCTCTGGTAACTAACCTTCTGTCGTGTCTCTGGTAACTAACCTTCTGTCGTCTCTCTGGTAACTAACCTTCTGTCGAGTCTCTCTGGTAACTAACCTTCTGTCGTCTCTCTGGTAACGAACCTTCTGTCGTCTCTCTGGTAACTAACCTGTTGTCTCTCAGGTAACTAACCTTCTGTCGTCTCTCTGGTAACTAACCTTCAGTCGTCTCTCTGGTAACTAACCTTCTGTCGTCTCTCTGGTAACTAACATTCTGTCGTCTCTCTGGTAACTTAACCATCTGTCTCGTCTCTCTGGTAACTAGCCTTCTGTCGCGTCTCTCTGGTAATTAACCATCTGTCGTCTCTCTGGTAACTAACCATCTGTCGTCTCTCTGGTAACTAACTTACTGTCGTCTGTCTGGTAACTAACCTACTGTCGTCTGTCTGATAACTAACCTAATGTTGTCTGTCTGGTAACTAACCTAGTGTCATCTCTCTGGTAACTAACCTTCTGTCATCTCTCTGGTAACTAACCTTCTGTCGTCTCTCTGGTAACTAACCTTCCGTCGTCTCTCTGGTAACTAACCTTCTGTCGTCTCTCTGGTAACTAACCTTCTGTCGTCTCTCTGGTAACTAACCTTCTGTCGTCTCTTTGGTTACTAACCTTCTGTCGTGTCTCTGGTAACTAACATTCTGTCGTCTCTCTGGTAACTAACCTTGTGTCGTCTCTCTGGTAACTAACCTTCTGTCGTCTCTCTGGTAACTAACCTTCTCTTGTCTCTCTGGTAACTAACCTGTTGTCTCTCTGGTAACTAACCTTCTGTCGTCTCTCAGGTAACAAACCTTCTTTCACGTCTCTCTGGTAACTAACCTTCTGTCGTCTCTCTGGTAACTAACCTTCTGTCGTCTCTCTGGTAACTAACCTTCTGTCGTCTCTCTGGTAACTAACCTTCTGTCGTCTCTCTGGTAACTTACCTTCTGTCATTTCTCTGGTAACTAACCTTCTGTCGTGTCTCTGGTAACTAACCTTCTGTCGTCTCTCTGGTAACTAACCTTCTGTCGCGTCTCTCTGGTAACTAACCTTCTGTCGTCTCTCTGGTAACGAACCTTCTGTCGTCTCTCTGGTAACTAACCTGTTGTCTCTCAGGTAACTAACCTTCTTTCGTCTCTCTGGTAACTAACCTTCAGTCGTCTCTCTGGTAACTAACCTTCTGTCGTCTCTCTGGTAACTAACATTCTGTCGTCTATCTGGTAACTTAACCATCTGTCTCGTCTCTCTGGTAACTAGCCTTCTGTCGCGTCTCTCTGGTAATTAACCTTCTGTCGTCTCTCTGGTAACTAACCATCTGTCGTCTCTCTGGTAACTAACCTACTGTCGTCTCTCTGGTAACTAACCTACTGTCATCTGTCTGGTAACTAACCTACTGTTGTCTGTCTGGTAACTAACCTTGTGTCATCTCTCTGGTAACTAACCTTCTGTCATCTCTCTGGTAACTAACCTTCTGTCGTCTCTCTGGTAACTAACCTTCTGTCGTCTCTCTGGTAACTAACCTTCTGTCGTCTCTCTGGTAACTAACCTTCTGTCGCGTCTTTCTGGTAACTAACCTTCTGTCGCGTCTCTCTGGTAACTAACCTTCTGTCGCGTCTCTGGTAACTAACCTTCTGTCTCGTCTCTCTGGTAAATACCTTCTGTCGTCTCTCTGGTAACTAACATTCTGTCGTCTCTCTGGTAACTAACGTTCTGTCGCGTCTCTCTGGTAACTAACCTACTGTCGCGTATCTCTGGTAACTAACCTTCTGTCGTCTCTCTGGTAACTAACATTCTGTCGCGTCTCTCTGGTAACTAACCTACTGTCGCGTCTCTCTGGTAACTAACCTTCTGTCGTCTCTCTGGTAACTAACCTGTTGTCTCTCAGGTAACTAACCTTCTGTCGTCTGTCTGGTAACTAACCTACTGTCGTCTGTCTGGTAACTAACCTTGTGTCGTCTCTCTGGTAACTAACCTTCTGTCGTCTCTCTGGTAACTAACCTTCTGTCGTCTCTCTGGTAACTAACCTTCTGTCGTCTCTCTGGTAACTAACCTTCTGTCGTGTCTCTCTGGTAACTAACCTTCTGTCAAATCTCTGGTAACGAACCTTCTGTCGTCTCTCTGGTAACTAAAGTTATGTCGTCTCTCTGGTAACTAACCTTCTGTCGTGTCTCTCTGGTAACTAACCTTCTGTCAAATCTCTGGTAACGAACCTTCTGTCGTCTCTCTGGTAACTAACCTACTGTCGTCTCTCTGGTAACTAACCTACTGTCATCTGTCTGGTAACTAACCTACTGTTGTCTGTCTGGTAACTAACCTTGTGTCATCTCTCTGGTAACTAACCTTCTGTCATCTCTCTGGTAACTAACCTTCTGTCGTCTCTCTGGTAACTAACCTTCTGTCGTCTCTCTGGTAACTAACCTTCTGTCGTCTCTCTGGTAACTAACCTTCTGTCGCGTCTTTCTGGTAACTAACCTTCTGTCGCGTCTCTCTGGTAACTAACCTTCTGTCGCGTCTCTGGTAACTAACCTTCTGTCTCGTCTCTCTGGTAAATACCTTCTGTCGCCTCTCTGGTAACTAACATTCTGTCGTCTCTCTGGTAACTAACGTTCTGTCGCGTCTCTCTGGTAACTAACCTACTGTCGCGTCTCTCTGGTAACTAACCTTCTGTCGTCTCTCTGGTAACTAACATTCTTTCGTGTCTCTCTGGTACCTAACCTACTGTCGCGTCTCTCTGGTAACTAACCTTCTGTCGTCTCTCTGGTAACTAACCTGTTGTCTCTCAGGTAACTAACCTTCTGTCGTCTGTCTGGTAACTAACCTACTGTCGTCTGTCTGGTAACTAACCTTGTGTCGTCTCTCTGGTAACTAACGTTCTGTCGTCTCTCTGGTAACTAACCTTCTGTCGTCTCTCTGGTAACTAATCTTCTGTCGTCTCTCTGGTAACTAACCTTCTGTCGTGTCTCTCTGGTAACTAACCTTCTGTCAAATCTCTGGTAACGAACCTTCTGTCGTCTCTCTGGTAACTAAAGTTATGTCGTCTCTCTGGTAACTAACCTTCTGTCGTGTCTCTCTGGTAACTAACCTTCTGTCAAATCTCTGGTAACTAACCTTCTGTCGTCTCTCTGGTAACTAAAGTTATGTCGTCTCTCTGGTAACTAACCTTCTGTCGTCTCTCTGGTAACTAACCTTCTGTCGTCCCTCTGGTAAATAACCTTCTGTCGTCTCTCTGGTAACTAACCTTCTGTCGTCTCTCTGGTACCTAACCTTGTGTCGTCTCTCTGGTAACTAACCTTCTGTCGTCTCTCAGGTAACTAACCTTCTGTCGTCTCTCTGGTAACTAACCTTCTGTCGTGTCTCTTTGGTAACTAACCTTCTGTCGTGTCTCTCTGGTAACTAACCTTCCGTCGTCTCTCTGGTTACTAACCTTCTGTCGTCTCTCTGGTAACTAACCTTCTGTCGTCTCTCAGGTAACTTACCATCTGTCGTCTCTCTGGTAACTAACCTACTGTCGTCTGTCTGGTAACTAACCTACTGTCGTCTGTCTGGTAACTAACCATGTGTCGTCTCTCTGGTAACTAACCTTCTGTCGTCTCTCTGGTAACAAACCTTCTGTCGTCTCTCTGGTAACTAACCTGTTGTCTCTCAGGTAACTAACCTTCTGTCATCTCTCTGGTAACTAACCTTCTGTCGTCTCTCTGGTAACTAACCTTCTGTCGTCTCTCTGGTAACTAACCTTCTGTCGTCTCTCTGGTAACTAACCTTCTGTCGCGTCTTTCTGGTAACTAACCTTCTGTCGCGTCTCTCTGGTAACTAACCTTCTGTCGCGTCTCTGGTAACTAACCTTCTGTCTCGTCTCTCTGGTAAATACCTTCTGTCGCCTCTCTGGTAACTAACATTCTGTCGTCTCTCTGGTAACTAACGTTCTGTCGCGTCTCTCTGGTAACTAACCTACTGTCGCGTCTCTCTGGTAACTAACCTTCTGTCGTCTCTCTGGTAACTAACATTCTGTCGTGTCTCTCTGGTACCTAACCTACTGTCGCGTCTCTCTGGTAACTAACCTTCTGTCGTCTCTCTGGTAACTAACCTGTTGTCTCTCAGGTAACTAACCTTCTGTCGTCTGTCTGGTAACTAACCTACTGTCGTCTGTCTGGTAACTAACCTTGTGTCGTCTCTCTGGTAACTAACGTTCTGTCGTCTCTCTGGTAACTAACCTTCTGTCGTCTCTCTGGTAACTAATCTTCTGTCGTCTCTCTGGTAACTAACCTTCTGTCGTGTCTCTCTGGTAACTAACCTTCTGTCAAATCTCTGGTAACGAACCTTCTGTCGTCTCTGGTAACTAAAGTTATGTCGTCTCTCTGGTAACTAACCTTCTGCCGTGTCTCTCTGGTAACTAACCTTCTGTCAAATCTCTGGTAACGAACCTTCTGTCGTCTCTCTGGTAACTAAAGTTATGTCGTCTCTCTGGTAACTAACCTTCTGTCGTCTCTCTGGTAACTAACCTTCTGTCGTCCCTCTGGTAAATAACCTTCTGTCGTCTCTCTGGTAACTAACCTTCTGTCGTCTCTCTGGTACCTAACCTTGTGTCGTCTCTCTGGTAACTAACCTTCTGTCGTCTCTCAGGTAACTAACCTTCTGTCGTCTCTCTGGTAACTAACCTTCTGTCGTGTCTCTTTGGTAACTAACCTTCTGTCGTGTCTCTCTGGTAACTAACCTTCCGTCGTCTCTCTGGTTACTAACCTTCTGTCGTCTCTCTGGTAACTAACCTTCTGTCGTCTCTCAGGTAACTTACCATCTGTCGTCTCTCTGGTAACTAACCTTCTGTCGTCTCTCTGGTAACTAACCTTCTGTCGCGTCTCTCTGGTAACTAACCTTCTGTCGTCTCTCTGGTAACTAACCTTCTGTCGTCTCTCTGGTAACTAACCTGTTGTCTCTCAGGTAACTAACCTTCTTTCGTCTCTCTGGTAACTAACCTTCAGTCGTCTCTCTGGTAACTAACCTTCTGTCGTCTCTCTGGTAACTAACATTCTGTCGTCTATCTGGTAACTTAACCATCTGTCTCGTCTCTCTGGTAACTAGCCTTCTGTCGCGTCTCTCTGGTAATTAACCTTCTGTCGTCTCTCTGGTAACTAACCATCTGTCGTCTCTCTGGTAACTAACCTACTGTCGTCTCTCTGGTAACTAACCTACTGTCATCTGTCTGGTAACTAACCTACTGTTGTCTGTCTGGTAACTAACCTTGTGTCATCTCTCTGGTAACTAACCTTCTGTCATCTCTCTGGTAACTAACCTTCTGTCGTCTCTCTGGTAACTAACCTTCTGTCGTCTCTCTGGTAACTAACCTTCTGTCGTCTCTCTGGTAACTAACCTTCTGTCGCGTCTTTCTGGTAACTAACCTTCTGTCGCGTCTCTCTGGTAACTAACCTTCTGTCGCGTCTCTGGTAACTAACCTTCTGTCTCGTCTCTCTGGTAAATACCTTCTGTCGCCTCTCTGGTAACTAACATTCTGTCGTCTCTCTGGTAACTAACGTTCTGTCGCGTCTCTCTGGTAACTAACCTACTGTCGCGTCTCTCTGGTAACTAACCTTCTGTCGTCTCTCTGGTAACTAACATTCTGTCGTGTCTCTCTGGTACCTAACCTACTGTCGCGTCTCTCTGGTAACTAACCTTCTGTCGTCTCTCTGGTAACTAACCTGTTGTCTCTCAGGTAACTAACCTTCTGTCGTCTGTCTGGTAACTAACCTACTGTCGTCTGTCTGGTAACTAACCTTGTGTGGTCTCTCTGGTAACTAACGTTCTGTCGTCTCTCTGGTAACTAACCTTCTGTCGTCTCTCTGGTAACTAATCTTCTGTCGTCTCTCTGGTAACTAACCTTCTGTCGTGTCTCTCTGGTAACTAACCTTCTGTCAAATCTCTGGTAACGAACCTTCTGTCGTCTCTCTGGTAACTAAAGTTATGTCGTCTCTCTGGTAACTAACCTTCTGTCGTGTCTCTCTGGTAACTAACCTTCTGTCAAATCTCTGGTGAACCTTCTGTCGTCTCTCTGGTAACTAAAGTTATGTCGTCTCTCTGGTAACTAACCTTCTGTCGTCTCTCTGGTAACTAACCTTCTGTCGTCCCTCTGGTAAATAACCTTCTGTCGTCTCTCTGGTAACTAACCTTCTGTCGTCTCTCTGGTACCTAACCTTGTGTCGTCTCTCTGGTAACTAACCTTCTGTCGTCTCTCAGGTAACTAACCTTCTGTCGTCTCTCTGGTAACTAACCTTCTGTCGTGTCTCTTTGGTAACTAACCTTCTGTCGTGTCTCTCTGGTAACTAACCTTCCGTCGTCTCTCTGGTTACTAACCTTCTGTCGTCTCTCTGGTAACTAACCTTCTGTCGTCTCTCAGGTAACTTACCATCTGTCGTCTCTCTGGTAACTAACCTACTGTCGTCTGTCTGGTAACTAACCTACTGTCGTCTGTCTGGTAACTAACCATGTGTCGTCTCTCTGGTAACTAACCTTCTGTCGTCTCTCTGGTAACAAACCTTCTGTCGTCTCTCTGGTAACTAACCTGTTGTCTCTCAGGTAACTAACCTTCTGTCATCTCTCTGGTAACTAACCTTCTGTCGTCTCTCTGGTAACTAACCTTCTGTCGTCTCTCTGGTAACTAACCTTCTGTCGTCTCTCTGGTAACTAACCTTCTGTCGCGTCTTTCTGGTAACTAACCTTCTGTCGCGTCTCTCTGGTAACTAACCTTCTGTCGCGTCTCTGGTAACTAACCTTCTGTCTCGTCTCTCTGGTAAATACCTTCTGTCGCCTCTCTGGTAACTAACATTCTGTCGTCTCTCTGGTAACTAACGTTCTGTCGCGTCTCTCTGGTAACTAACCTACTGTCGCGTCTCTCTGGTAACTAACCTTCTGTCGTCTCTCTGGTAACTAACATTCTGTCGTGTCTCTCTGGTACCTAACCTACTGTCGCGTCTCTCTGGTAACTAACCTTCTGTCGTCTCTCTGGTAACTAACCTGTTGTCTCTCAGGTAACTAACCTTCTGTCGTCTGTCTGGTAACTAACCTACTGTCGTCTGTCTGGTAACTAACCTTGTGTCGTCTCTCTGGTAACTAACGTTCTGTCGTCTCTCTGGTAACTAACCTTCTGTCGTCTCTCTGGTAACTAATCTTCTGTCGTCTCTCTGGTAACTAACCTTCTGTCGTGTCTCTCTGGTAACTAACCTTCTGTCAAATCTCTGGTAACGAACCTTCTGTCGTCTCTCTGGTAACTAAAGTTATGTCGTCTCTCTGGTAACTAACCTTCTGTCGTGTCTCTCTGGTAACTAACCTTCTGTCAAATCTCTGGTAACGAACCTTCTGTCGTCTCTCTGGTAACTAAAGTTATGTCGTCTCTCTGGTAACTAACCTTCTGTCGTCTCTCTGGTAACTAACCTTCTGTCGTCCCTCTGGTAAATAACCTTCTGTCGTCTCTCTGGTAACTAAAGTTATGTCGTCTCTCTGGTAACTAACCTTCTGTCGTGTCTCTCTGGTAACTAACCTTCTGTCAAATCTCTGGTAACGAACCTTCTGTCGTCTCTCTGGTAACTAAAGTTATGTCGTCTCTCTGGTAACTAACCTTCTGTCGTCTCTCTGGTAACTAACCTTCTGTCGTCCCTCTGGTAAATAACCTTCTGTCGTCTCTCTGGTAACTAACCTTCTGTCGTCTCTCTGGTACCTAACCTTGTGTCGTCTCTCTGGTAACTAACCTTCTGTCGTCTCTCAGGTAACTAACCTTCTGTCGTCTCTCTGGTAACTAACCTTCTGTCGTGTCTCTTTGGTAACTAACCTTCTGTCGCGTCTTTCTGGTAACTAACCTTCTGTCGCGTCTCTCTGGTAACTAACCTTCTGTCGCGTCTCTGGTAACTAACCTTCTGTCTCGTCTCTCTGGTAAATACCTTCTGTCGCCTCTCTGGTAACTAACATTCTGTCGTCTCTCTGGTAACTAACGTTCTGTCGCGTCTCTCTGGTAACTAACCTACTGTCGCGTCTCTCTGGTAACTAACCTTCTGTCGTCTCTCTGGTAACTAACATTCTGTCGTGTCTCTCTGGTACCTAACCTACTGTCGCGTCTCTCTGGTAACTAACCTTCTGTCGTCTCTCTGGTAACTAACCTGTTGTCTCTCAGGTAACTAACCTTCTGTCGTCTGTCTGGTAACTAACCTACTGTCGTCTGTCTGGTAACTAACCTTGTGTCGTCTCTCTGGTAACTAACGTTCTGTCGTCTCTCTGGTAACTAACCTTCTGTCGTCTCTCTGGTAACTAATCTTCTGTCGTCTCTCTGGTAACTAACCTTCTGTCGTGTCTCTCTGGTAACTAACCTTCTGTCAAATCTCTGGTAACTAACCTTCTGTCGTCTCTCTGGTAACTAAAGTTATGTCGTCTCTCTGGTAACTAACCTTCTGTCGTGTCTCTCTGGTAACTAACCTTCTGTCAAATCTCTGGTAACGAACCTTCTGTCGTCTCTCTGGTAACTAAAGTTATGTCGTCTCTCTGGTAACTAACCTTCTGTCGTCTCTCTGGTAACTAACCTTCTGTCGTCCCTCTGGTAAATAACCTTCTGTCGTCTCTCTGGTAACTAACCTTCTGTCGTCTCTCTGGTACCTAACCTTGTGTCGTCTCTCTGGTAACTAACCTTCTGTCGTCTCTCAGGTAACTAACCTTCTGTCGTCTCTCTGGTAACTAACCTTCTGTCGTGTCTCTTTGGTAACTAACCTTCTGTCGTGTCTCTCTGGTAACTAACCTTCCGTCGTCTCTCTGGTTACTAACCTTCTGTCGTCTCTCTGGTAACTAACCTTCTGTCGTCTCTCAGGTAACTTACCATCTGTCGTCTCTCTGGTAACTAACCTACTGTCGTCTGTCTGGTAACTAACCTACTGTCGTCTGTCTGGTAACTAACCATGTGTCGTCTCTCTGGTAACTAACCTTCTGTCGTCTCTCTGGTAACAAACCTTCTGTCGTCTCTCTGGTAACAAACCTTCTGTCGTCTCTCTGGTAACTAACCTTCTGTCGTCTCTCTGGTAACTAACCTTCTGTCGTCTCTCTGGTTACTAACCTTCTGTCGTCTATCTAGTAACTAACATTCTGTCGTCTCTCTGGTAACTTAACCATCTGTCTCGTCTCTCTGGTAACTGACCTTGTTACATTCCGCTCATGCATACCGAGAGTGAAACAGACTATTGTTGACATAACCACTCCTTATCAGTGAGACTGGAGAGACTGGAGACGTGTGAGAGAAGCTCTGGGGTTTAATTAACATATGTATAGATCCTGAACCCAGCCACACCTCCTACTGGGGTAAAACAATAGTCATTTCAACACCCGGAACCGAAACCCGTCTATCAGGAGAGACTGAAAACAATTGGTGCCCCAATGCACCACAGCAGGAGTCGTACATGTGGTTAGCACACACACCTGGGTTTGTGGTCTGATATATTCAGGATGAGGATTTAGGGGGGGGGGGGGGGGGGGACAGGTATTCTAGACAGAGGTTCGTCCTAAATACACCAGGCCACGGACTCATTTCACCCTGAAGCAGGCCCAGGTCTGGGCTCAGACAGGTGTGGTTAATGTTTTCGATGATGTTCTCCTACTGACTGCTTCCCCTGGTGGTTGTGAGAGGAAAGAGCAGGCTGAAGGTGTACATTGGGGGGGAAACATTACAACTGAAACCACAGAACAATGAGCCATATATTTTGCCAGAAGTATAAATGTGAAGCATCTGGTTGGCGGTTCCACTCACTACCAAATATGGTCATAAGAAGAAGTCCAGTGGTCAGCAGTGGGAGAAGATGGAACGAAATTAATTTATGCCAACATTCTGCTCATTTTCTCATCTATGAAACATTTCATCTCCATACAGTTTTCTGTTTCCAAAAGTAGAATCAATATCAAACAGAGAGGACTGCGTTTTGTAGACTTTAGCCTTTGCCAACGTTTTTGTTGTTGTTGAATGGTGTTGTTCAGGAATGCAAACGAGAAATGAGTTTTTACACATGCGCACTTCGCCGAGTAGGCGTTCCCTAACGGAAACATGCAAATAAATGCTTGAATGCACCAATAGAATCTCAATAGCTCTTGCTTGGCTCTGCCCACCTCCTTGCTTGTTCTGCCCCACTATGATTAATTTTGCTCCCATTTGGAACGACAAGCTTTGGTCTATCTTGGGTTCGTTATAACAAATATTAGCTAAAACAGCTACTGCACGCATACTGCGAATGTCTTTATGACTCAAAAGTACAGCATCTGCATATTTACCAGACTGACACCCTCATCAGCGGGGAGGGAAATTAACACCAGCCGAATGCTGGTAGAGTTTGGCATTGACTGATAGAATGTATATAGTGGCGGTTTGTCACTCAGTTCAATCCAAAACCCACATGCAAAACAACGTATCTGTGTGTTATAACATTACATGCGTTTTCTATGTATTAGCGTCATTATTTTCGGGAAGAAAATGTGGGCATCCACCAGCCACCCTGCTCATGAGTTACTGTCTGTGTCTTGAACCTGAAGACAGGAACCAGTGAATGCTGCTTCCCCCCGTTATTTCCCCCTGTTATAGATACACAACCATGCGTGAACTTGTTTTACCTCAAAGACCAATGGCTATGTTGCATTTGCTAATACCAGAAATTTTAGAGCAGCAATAGCGGTCAAATCAAGGAATATTATTTGGAAGAATTGAAGAAGAAAATAAAACAAAAAACAATACGTGTATTGATCAGAGGTCTTGATTAATAAGATCTCGCGTTGTTAGGATCAGATGACGCAAACCAACGAGAGAATCTGCGAGATCTGTGTTTTAAGGGGGTTCAACAGCACATGACCACATGTTCATTCCCTTCTGCGTAGCTACGCTAGAGTGTGTTCCGGAGCCTCGGCACACATTTTATTATCAAAAAAAAAACACAAAAAAAATATATAAAATAAATAAACACAAGGGAAGATTATTTTTTTGTAAGAAAAAGAAAAACTCGGTGAAGCAGGACTAACAAGTAACCCGTCGAAAATAGGACGAGATTTCGGAAGAGAAGGTCATTTTGTTCCATTTGATAACATTGTTGGAAAGGCGTGGGGTGATTTCATATTAATAGTTAACCGAGACATTTTATTAGTATTTTTTATTTGCTAACGTAGCAGGGTTTTTTTGTTGTCGATATCGCATCTGTTATTATTGTAACGTTAACTAGTCGTAGTTTAATACATATTGTAGCTACTAGTAACTTTTGTAATTTATTTCCTCCAGAAGGTAACGTTAGCTCGCTAGACACCAGGTAGCAGAATTAGCCAGCCGGCCCGCATTGCTTTTTTTGGGGCCTAAGTGCGAAGTAGTTAACGTCCAAAACATTTTTTTATTTTTTAGCAAGCAACAAATCTTCGGTGTCACAAGACACCATTTCACAGACGTTAGCCTGACAACGTAACGTGTTTACCCTCTCGTATTATTTAAAAAAACCAAAACCCCCGATCCGGTAGACATGAATCCAAGCGCCCCCAGTTACCCGATGGCCTCCCTCTACGTGGGCGACCTGCACCAGGATATCACCGAGGCCATGCTGTACGAGAAGTTCAGCCCCGCCGGGCCTATCCTCTCTATTCGGGTCTGCAGGGACATGATCACTCGTCGATCCCTCGGATATGCCTACGTTAACTTTCAACAACCAGCCGATGGTAACTATTGATGATTTTATTTTTTTTAAATAATAATACATCGTATTTAATCGTCATGGTAATGGAGTCACCAGTAAAAAAAAATAACATGACGTGGCTCAAACGTTCACGTTGCACCAAAAAATATGTCAATCCGGTGTGATGAATAACATTAGGTCTAGTACATAATCACGCGTCAACATTTGATTAACATGGTTTCAGTTCAGCAAGCTATGTAGGCCAACGAGTCTTTCACCGTACTAATTTGCTGTGGCGTTACATTGGGAGTATCGGCCGCATATGGTCTGCAATGGAGCGGTTTCCTTCAACCGCATTCTAATGGTACTGCTCCCGATATGTGTTTCTAGCTGAACGTGCCCTGGACACCATGAACTTCGACGTCATCAAAGGGAGACCCCTGCGTATCATGTGGTCTCAGCGTGACCCTTCCCTGAGGAAGAGTGGGGTGGGCAACATCTTCATCAAGAACCTGGACAAGTCCATTGACAACAAGGCCCTCTATGACACCTTCTCAGCGTTCGGAAACATCCTATCGTGCAAGGTAGGATGAGAGAGACGCTTTCTGGCTGTGTGTGGCTGCCATGTGCTGTGTTATTCAACCCCCCCCCCCCCTTCAGCAGTGTTGGTTGAAATGTGTGTTGAATTTTGAGTGTTGTTTCGGTACGCCTGATGGTTTTAAAACCCACTGCCTGTGCTCTCCGGTGTCCCTTCTCCCAGGTGGTTTGTGATGAGAATGGCTCAAAGGGCTATGGCTTTGTGCATTTTGAGACCCAGGAGGCTGCTGAAAGGGCCATTGAGAAAATGAACGGCATGCTGCTCAATGACAGAAAAGTGTAAGTGTGATCAGTCCTCGTGAACTCAGAGACGTAATCAATAATAGATGGGGGGCTGGTCAGCTGTCCACAGTTAAAATGCAACTATAACTTGAACCGTACAGAAATGTAACTGAGTTGTAAACGCGAACTGGTTTTCAATTTCAACTGGATTTAAAAGAATGGTTTGATTTTAAAGCAGGGGTTTGTTTTCGTGTGAGTCTTAACTTTAATCTTACTAACTCATGTTTTTTTTTGTTTGTTTCAAGTGTCAACTAATATAGAACTGTTGCTCTGTAGCCTTGTGCTTCTCTACTCACAGCTTTATCAAACTCAATCCTCTTCCCTGGGGGGTTTAGTCAAAATGGTGGTACAAACAAACACTAGCAAGCTCACCCCCCTCTGCAGAACAGGTAGCCCTTTCAACACACTATTCAACTCACAATATTATTTTATTAACATACCATAGGTTCGTCGGACGCTTCAAATCCCGCAAAGAGCGCGAGGCCGAGCTTGGAGCCAGAGCCAGAGAGTTCACCAACGTGTACATCAAGAACTTCGGAGAAGACATGGACGACGAGAAGCTGAGGGAGCTGTTCGGGAAATATGGTAAGTGTCTTACACATGTTGTTGTTCCACACCCGGGGATGTCTTCATTAGGACGCAGACGGCACCAAGCGAGGAGGGACCGACCTAATTCGTGTCCAATAACTAAATGTTTTGTCACGGCACTATAATGGAATCGAGCCCAGATTGTCGGATTTGTTCCTCGTGTTGTAAATGTCGGTTCCGTAGAGTTAGAATTTGATGGCGTTTTTGTGTTGGGTTCTACTGTTCCAGGACCGGCCCTGAGCATCAGGGTGATGACGGACGACAGCGGGAAGTCCCGGGGTTCGGCCGTCAGCTTTGAGAGGCACGAGGATGCTCAGAGGGTGAGTTGTACCGTACATTTCCTTATTATCGTTTATCTGGAGGTTAAATAGGGCTGCGTGTCCTGTACAAGACAGGGATTTTTAACCTCAACGGGACCACCTGTATCCGTTACGTTCTCAGGCTGTAGATGAGATGAACGGGAAGGATTTTAACGGCCGGCAGGTCTACGTGGGCCGGGCCCAGAAGAAGGAGAGCGCCAGACGGAGTTAAAACGCAAGTTTGAGCAGATGAAACAGGACCGTATGACCCGCTACCAGGGGGTCAACCTGTACGTCAAGAATCTGGACGACGGCCTCGACGACGAGCGTCTGAGGAAGGAGTTCTCTCCTTTCGGTACCATCACCAGCGCCAAGGTAACCTTCCTACAACCTTCTATACCTTCCTACAACCTTCTACACCCTACCTACAACCTTCTACACCCTACCTACAACCTTCTACACCCTACCTACAACCTTCTACACCCTACCTACAACCTTCTACACCCTACCTACAACCTTCTACACCCTACCTACAACCTTCTACACCTTCCTACAACCTTCTACACCTACCTACAACCTTCTACACCTTCCTGCAACCTTCTACACCTTCCTACACGCTTCCTACAACATTCTACACCTTCCTAAATCCTTCCTACAACCTTCTACACCTTCCTACAACCTTCTACACCTTCCTACAACCTTCTACACCTTCCTACACGCTTCTTACAACCTTCTACACCTTCCTAAGTCCTTCCTACAACCTTCTATACCATCCTACAACCTTCTACACCTTCCTACACGCTTCCTACCACCTTCTACACCTTCCTAAGTCAACATCACCCTTTGATTGAGCCATTACGGTAGTGTGGTGGTACGCTTGTTGCCTGTCTCTATATAGCGGTGTGGTCTATAGGCCCCTGTCTTTCTGGTTCAGAAACCCCTTTTATTTAATGTGCCTCTAGGTGATGATGGAAGGTGGTCGCAGCAAGGGCTTCGGCTTCGTATGCTTCTCCTCCCCGGAGGAGGCCACCAAGGCCGTGACGGAGATGAACGGGCGCATCGTGGCCACCAAGCCGCTGTACGTGGCGCTGGCTCAGAGGAAAGAGGAGCGCCAGGCTCACCTCACCAACCAGTACATGCAGAGGATGGCCACCGTCCGGCCCGTACCCAACCCAGTCCTCAACCCCTACCAGCCTGCCCCTCCCTCTGGGTACTTCATGGCTGCCATCCCCCAGACTCAGAACCGCGCTGCCTACTATTCCACCAATCAGCTGGCTCAGCTGAGACCAGGCCCACGCTGGGCCACCCAGGGCGTCAGACCACAACGTAATGAGCTACATTTTTTATTTTATTTTAGTCAACAGTTTCACTCCAGACTAGAACCCAATAGCTCTATCCAGGAAGTTGTTTGATGTTTTAATTGTCCGTTCTGCTTCCAGACTTCCAGAACATGCCCAACGCCATGCGTCCGTCCGCCCCCCGGCCGCAGACCTTCGGTGCCATGAGGCCCTCGTCCTCCCAGGTGCCACGAATGATGGCCGGCCAGAGAATGGGTGAGTTTACCTGGTTATCCCAGCCCTGCATGTTCCGTTATGGTTTTCATCTTGCTACTATTTACTCGATTTATACCGTCGGTTGAAGGATTTAAGCCTTGAGACATGGGGTGTGTGTGTGTCATTCAGAGAGCCTTTGAACGGGGGTATGGTAGTAGGTGCCAGGCGCACCGGTTTGTGTCAAGAACTGCAACGCTGCTGGGGTTTTCACGCTCAACAGTTTCCTGTGTGCATCAAGAATGGTCCACCACCCAAAGGACATCCAGCCAACTTGACACAGCTGTGGGGAAGCACTGGAGTCAACATGGGCCAGCATCTCTGTGGAACGCTTTCAACACCTTGTAGAGTCCATGCCCTGACAAATTGAGGCTGTTCTGAGGGCATGGGGAGGGGGGGGGTGCAACTCAATATTAGGAAGGTGTTCTTAATGTTTTGTACGCTCACCAGGCCTCGAAATATATGAATCTTGTCTCTTGGATGTTGACCCTCTCCCCTCTTTCTCCCCTCTTCCTCCTCTCTCCCCTCCTCCTCTTCCTCCTTCTCCAGCCACCCAGGCCCTGGGCCAGCGTCCTGCCGGTGCGGCGGCAGCTGCAGCCCCGGTGAGGATGCCTCAGTACAAGTATGCAGCGGGCGTGAGGAACCCCCAGCAGCACATGGCCAGCCAGCCCCAGGTGACCATGCAGCAGCCGGCTGTCCACGTCCAGGGACAGGAGCCTCTGACGGCCTCCATGCTGGCGGCTGCTCCTCCTCAGGAACAGAAGCAGATGTTGGGTGAGTCTATTTTTACTGACCTTCCCGTCTCCTACAGTTAAAGGTGCTTTCTCTGCAGTGGAAGGTCAGGAAAATGGCCGTAATATGTCTGTAGTAATAGTGCTAAAGGTGTTTTCTCTGCAGTGGAAGGTCAGGAAAATGTCTGTAGTAATAGTGAAATGATAGTTTCATAATGTTGCTTAACCCGGCGGTGTTGTGAATTGGCTGATTTTCGCCTGTTGATTTCTCCCGGTCATTTCCCGGTTGCTAAAATTCAAATATTTTGGGTAACTTTAGTTTTATGTGATAAAATAATCGGTCATTGTGTAGAGAATCATTTGTTCCGTCTAAAAGCGCTGTGAAATATCTTTTCAATAATAAAATATTGTCTTTTCGGTTATTTGAAGCTGGCGCAAAAAAACACAAAAGTAAAACACACAAAAAACAACAACTTGAGGAACGGGAAGTATAGAAATAGCAACGTAGATCATATCTACCTCTTCTTAGACTTGCTTTCAATGAGAATGCCAGATCTATAACGCCCATTTCTATGTGAATTTGGTCTGGTCGTCCAAAAAGTTACACACCATTTTGAAGCTTTTTTTTTTTTTTTTTTTTTTTTTTTGGACGATCAACATTTTCATGTGCTCTTTGTCAATGATGTAATCTGTAAAAATGTCTGAACTTATGAATGTCAGTGATTCTTATTTATTTTAAACTGAGACAAAGAGCCCAACCTATCCGTCACGAACCACTGAAGAAGGAGCATCTGTTGTTCTGTACTGCCGGCCCTGCTGAGCCTTTTTTCTGGGTCCGTTACTGATGCTGAACCCTCCCCTCCTCGTTCTCCAGGCGAGCGTCTGTTCCCTCTCATCCAAAACATGCACCCCAGTCTGGCTGGAAAGATCACCGGCATGCTGTTGGAGATAGACAACTCCGAGTTGCTCCACATGCTGGAGTCTCCCGAGTCTCTCCGCTCCAAGGTGGACGAGGCTGTTGCTGTGCTGCAGGCCCACCAGGCCAAGGAGTCCGCCCAGAAGCCCACCAACCCCGCCGGAGTCCCCAGCTAAGAGCCGGTAGGAACTATAGTTAGAATGTAAATGTTTTATTTAATCTGTTGTTTTTTTTAAGGTGTTACCTCGATGTTGGCATGCTACTAATGTTAACATGTGTTTGTTTGTTTCAGAGACGGTAATCCTTTAACTTGCTTCACCGAAGAAAATGGTAGAAAAAATTTAAACATGGAAAAAAACCTGAAAACTCTGAAAACATTGCAAAAATGAATAAAGTTTTTCTTTACAAAAAATGAATACAACATCTGCCGGGTCTAGAGAAGATTAATCTAGTCCTTGTTATTAAAAGTTACAAAAGTGGACAAACAACAACAAAAAAATAGCAAAAACTATCTTAATTATTGAAAAATGTTTGACAAATGTGACCATAAAAGACAAACATTCCATTCTTTTATTTCCTCTTCCTGTGTCAATACTCAGAATATCCGCTGTTGTGTTCAGAGATAGCTGAGTACTTTGAAAAGTCATTTGGATTGAAAACTGCTGAATAAAGATATCAAACACCTAAAATGGCCGCCTGTTTCCTTTGAGCTGGTGCACGAAGGTTCGTCTAACGGCAGGGTAGCCTAGTGGTTAGTGTGGTTAATCTGTCGTTCTGCCCCTGAACGGGCAGTTAACCCACTTTGAGCTGGTGCACGAAGGTTCGTCTCACCTCTTTGTAGATGGCATTCACATTATAGTCGGTCCAAAAGGCAGAATTATTACGACGAAGAGCTATAGGTTTCCCCCCCCACACTTTTTAGTGCACTGTAGTTGCTAATGGAAACGCTGACCTGTACTTTTGAGGTGATGGGTACTGCAGAGCACTGGCGTGGTGTAGCAGGAGCTGTGGTCTGCCACTGGGTGGCGCTGTTGAGGTGATGGGTACTGCAGAGCGCTGGCGTGACGTAGCAGGAGCTGTGGTCTGCCACTGGGTGGCGCTGTTGAGGTGATGAGTACTGTAGAGCAGTGGCGTAGCAGGAGCTGTGGGGTGGCGCTGTTGAGGTGATGGGTACTGCAGAGCGCTGGCGTAGCAGGAGCTGTGGTCTGCCACTAGGTGGCGCTGTAGTTTACAGTAATACTGGAGGTGACTCGTGAATGTGATGTACGGCTCCAGCTGATCACCAGTTGTCTTTACAACCTCCCAGATATGGTCTCTCTTAGTAAACCAATGAGAGTTTTCTTCTGAGGTGACCAGTGTAGCGGATGTGAAACGGCTAGCTTGGTTACCAGTGGTTCGCGCTAAATAGCGTTTCAATCGATGACGTCACTTGCTCTGAGACCTTGAAGTTGTAGTTCCCCTTGCTCTGCAAGGGCCGCGGCTTCTGTGGAGCGAAGGGTAACGATGCTTCGTGGGTGACTGTTGTTGATTTGTGCAGATGGTCCCTGGTTCGCGCCCCGGTACGGGCGAGGGGACGGTCTAACGTTATACTGTTACACCAGCAATGTTAAAGGCAGATGTGACTGGTCAACCTGTGATCTAACATCTGTGACCCTCCAGTACTCTGACTGGTCAACCTGTGATACGTGTATACATATAACAAGGTCCGTGACCCTAATATTAGTTCTGTCAAGGTCCATGACCCTAATATTAGTTCTGCCAAGGTCCATGACCCTAATATTAGTTCTGCCAAGGCCCATGACCCTGATATTAGTTCTGCCAAGGCCCATGACCCTGATATTAGTTTTGTCAAAGCCCATGACCCTAATATTAGTTCTGTCTCTGCCACAGTATTCCAGTCAACCATAATGCCCGTGACATATCTCTGTCATACTGCCAGACAGTATAATAGTCATACAAATATCTCTCCCTTATATTATCCTGCTTCTTCCCTGTGTTACCATTAGTTGCTGCCGGTCCATGCTGGCTGTCCTTACCTTAACCATCCAACCTCTGGGCCATGCTGGCTGTCCTTACCTTAACCATCCAACCGTCGGTCCATGCTGGCTGTCCTTACCTTAACCATCCAACCGTCGGTCCATGCTGGCTGTCCTTACCTTAACCATCCAACCGTCGGTCCATGCTGGCTGTCCTTACCTTAACCATCCAACTGTCGGTCCATGCTGTGCTGGCTGTCCTTACCTTAACCATCCAACCTCTGGGCCATGCTGGCTGTCCTTACCTTAACCATCCAACCTCTGGGCCATGCTGGCTGTCCTTACCTTAACCATCCAACCTCTGGGCCATGCTGGCTGTCCTTACCTTAACCATCCAACCTCTGGGCCATGCTGGCTGTCCTTACCTTAACCATCCAACCGTCGGTCCATGCTGTGCTGGCTGTCCTTACCTTAACCATCCAACCGCCGGTCCATGCTGTACTGGCTGTCCTTACCTTAACCATCCAACCGTCGGTCCATGCTGGCTGTCCTTACCTTAACCATCCAACCTCTGGGCCATGCTGGCTGTCCTTACCTTAACCATCCAACCGCCGGTCCATGCTGTACTGGCTGTCCTTACCTTAACCATCCAATCGTCGGTCCATGCTGTGCTGGCTGTCCTTACCTTAACCATCCAACCTTCGGTCCATGCTGTGCTGGCTGTCCTTACCTTAACCATCCAACCGTCGGTCCATGCTGGCTGTCCTTACCTTAACCATCCAACCTTCGGTCCATGCTGTGCTGGCTGTCCTTACCTTAACCATCCAACCGTCGGTCCATGCTGGCTGTCCTTACCTTAACCATCCAACCGTCGGTCCATGCTGGCTGTCCTTACCTTAACCATCCAACTGTCGGTCCATGCTGTGCTGGCTGTCCTTACCTTAACCATCCAACCTTCGGTCCATGCTGTGCTGGCTGTCCTTACCTTAACCATCCAACCTTCGGTCCATGCTGTGCTGGCTGTCCTTACCTTAACCATCCAACCTCTGGGCTGTGCTGGCTGTCCTTAACTTAACCATCCGACCGCCGGGCCGTGCTAGACACCAATATCACTAGCCGACAGCTAGACACCAATTTCCCTAGACAACTAGCCTACAGCTAGACACCAATTTCCCTAGACAACTAGCCTACAGCTAGACACCAATTTCCCTAGACAACTAGCCTACAGCTAGACACCAATTTCCCTAGACAACTAGCCTCCAGCTAGACACCAATTTCCCTAGACAACTAGCCTACAGCTAGACACCAATATCACTAGACAACTAGCCTACAGCTAGACACCAATTTCCCTAGACAACTAGCCTACAGCTAGACACCAATTTCCCTAGACAACTAGCCTACAGCTGGCTTCTTAAGGCTGATATGACAACGGCCAGTGACAGTGCAGGGCGCCAAATTCAAACAGAAATCTCAAAGTTAAAATTACTCAAACATGCAAGTATTTTACACCGTTTTAAAGATGAACTTGTTGTTAATCCCAGCACAGTGTCCGATTTCAAAAAAGGCTTTACAGCGAAAGCACACCAAACAATTGTTACATCACCACCAAGTCACAGAAAAATACAGCCATTTTTCCAGCCAAAGAGAGGAGTCACAAAAAGCAGAAAGAGAAAATTAATCACTAGCCTTTGATGATCTTCATCAGTTGACACTCATAGTACTTCATGTTACACAATACATGTATGTTTAGTCCGATAAAGTGCATATTTATATCCAAAAAGCTCAGTTTACATTGGCGTGTTACGTTCAGTATTGTTTTGCTTCCAAAACATCCAGTGATTTTGCAGAGAGCCACATCAATTTACAGAAATAATCATAATAAACATTGATAAAAGATACAAGTGTTAAACGTGGAATTTTAGATCCACTTCTCCTTAATGCAACCGCTGTGTCAGATTTCAGAAAGACTTTATGGAAAAAGCACACCATGCAATAATCTGGGTACGGTGCTCAGACACCAAAACAAGCCATACAGATTCCCGCCATGTTGTGGAGTCAGTAAAAGTCATAGCGTTATAAATATTCACTTACCTTTGATGATCTTCAACAGAATGCACTCCCAGGAATCCCAGTTCCACAATAAATGTTTGTTTTGTTCGATAAAGTCCATAATTTATGTCCAAATACCTCCTTTTTGTTTGCGCGTTTAGTTCACAAATCCAAATTCATGAGGCGCGATCACTAGGTCCAGACAAAGTCAAAAAAGTTCCGTTACAGTCCGTAGAAACATGTCAAACGATGTATAGAATCAATCTTCAGGATGTTTTTAACATAAATCTTCAATAATGTTCCAACCGGAGAATTCCTTTGTCTTTAGAAATGCAGTGGAACGCAGGTCGATCTCTCGGCCATGCACGTGACCAGCTCATGGCCTTCTGCCAGACCCCTTAGTCAAACAGCTCTCATTCGCCCCCACCTCACAGTAGAAGCCTCAAACAAGGTTCTAAAGACTGTTGACATCTAATACAAGCCTTAGGAAGTGCAATCAGACCAAATTTACACTATCTTGGATAGGCAAAGAGTTGAAAACCTACAAGCCTCAGATTTCCCACTTCCTGGTTGGATTTGTTCTCAGGTTTTCGCCTGCCATATGAGTTCTGTTATACTCACAGACATCATTCAAACAGTTTTAGAAACGTCAGTGTTTTCTATCCATTACTACTAATAATATGCAAATCTTAGCTTCTGGGCCTGAGAAGCAGGCAGTTTACTCTGGGCATCTTATTCATCCAAGCTACTCAATACTGCCCCTAAGCCATAAGAAGCTAGACACCAATATCACTAGACAACTAGCCTACAGCTAGACACCAATATCACTAGACAACTAGCCTACAGCTAGACACCAATATCACTGGACAACTAGCCTACAGCTAGACACCAATATCACTGGACAACTAGTCTACAGCTAGACACCAATATCACTAGACAACTAGCCTACAGCTAGACACCAATATCACTAGACAACTAGCCTACAGCTAGACACCAATATCACTAGACAACTAGCCTACAGCTAGACACCAATATCACTAGACAACTAGCCTACAGCTAGACACCAATATCACTAGACAACTAGCCTACAGCTAGACACCAATATCACTAGACAACTAGCCTACAGCTAGACACCAATATCACTAGACAACTAGCCAACAGCTAGACACCAATATCACTAGACAACTAGCCTACAGCTAGAAACCAATATCACTAGACAACTAGCCTACAGCTGGACACCAATATCACTAGACAACTAGCCTACAGCTGGACACCAATATCACTAGACAACTAGCCTACAGCTAGACACCAATATCACTAGACACCAATATCACTAGAAAACTAGCCTACAGCTAGACACCAACATCACTAGACAACTAGCCTACAGCTAGACACCATCACTAGACAAGTAGCCTACAGCTAGACACCAATATCACTAGACAACTAGCCTACAGCTGGACACCAATATCACTAGACAACTAGCCAACAGCTAGACACCAATATCACTAGACAAGTAGCCTACAGCTAGACACCAACATCACTAGACATCTAGCCAACAGCTAGACACCAATATCACTAGACAACTAGCCTACAGCTAGACACCAATGCGCATCCAATATGTAATGACAGTAGGTCATATGTAATGACAGTAGGTCTATAAGGCAACTTTTTTGTTTAGAGGCATTTGATTTTGCAGTGACATTGGCCTACATTATTGAGGGTTTGTTGTTCCCATGAGAACTGTTTTCAATGGAGAAACAGAAACATGTTACGTAGCCATAGTAACACTGACAGGCCATTTCCAGACATATCCAGGATTCATACAGGCTTTTAAGTTCAATTTTCTAATTCAATTGTTAAATGCTTCATAATGACAAAACACTGATTCCGTAAGGAAAATTGTGTTTTTTATGTCATGATCTGCGAAGACTCCAAGCATTAACTCATGAATTATGGACAACTCATGAACTAGGGTGTAAAACATGTTTTGATTCAACTCCTGTATTATACTGAATGTAGGCTACCTGTTCTACTTGTGTTCATGCGTGTAATATTGCCTCTGCTGTGTGAGTGTAAGCTACCTGTTCTACTTGTGTTCATGCGTGTAATATTGCCTCTGCTGTGTGAGTGTAGGCTACCTGTTCTACTTGTGTTCATGCGTGTAATATTGCCTCTGCTGTGTGAGTGTAGGCTACCTGTTCTACTTGTGTTCATGCGTGTAATATTGCCTCTGCTGTGTGAGTGTAGGCTACCTGTTCTACTTGTGTTCATGCGTGTAATATTGCCTCTGCTGTGTGAGTGTAGGCTACCTGCCCCATTTCTGGGGTCCTGACTTTTCAGGCTAAAAACAAAGGTCAGTTTGTCATCAACTAAGGCCTAATCAATGGTAATCTGTTCATGTAGGCCTAATCAATGGTAATCTGTTCATGTAGGCCTAATCAATGGTAACCTGTTCATGTAGGCCTAATCAATGGTAACCTGTTCATGTAGGCCTAATCAATGGTAACCTGTTCATGTAGGCCTAATCAATGGTAACCTGTTCATGTAGGCCTAATCAATGGTAACCTGTTCATGTAGGCCTAATCAATGGTAACCTGTTCATGTAGGCCTAATCAATGGTAACCTGTTCATGTAGGCCTAATCAATGGTAACCTGTTCATGTAGGCCTAATCAATGGTAACCTGTTCATGTAGGCCTAAGCAATGGTAACCTGTTCATGTAGGCCTAATCAATGGTAACCTGTTCATGTAGGCCTAATCAATGGTAACCTGTTCATGTAGGCCTAATCAATGGTAACCTGTTCATGTAGGCCTAATCAATGGTAACCTGTTCATGTAGGCCTAATCAATGGTAACGTGTTCATGTAGGCCTAATCAATGGTAACCTGTTCATGTAGGCCTAATCAATGGTAACCTGTTCATGTAGGCCTAATCAATGGTAACCTGTTCATGTAGGCCTAATCAATGGTAACCTGTTCATGTAGGCCTAATCAATTGTAATCTATTCATGTAGGCCTCATCCATTCTGTTACCAACATGGGACTCTATTCAAGGTTGTTGTGAACAGAGATCGTCCAACCCTGAATAGCAGCCTCCTCCACTGTTTAAATGCCCAAACACACTGCCCATCAGGACACGCAGCCCTGTCAGCTCATCAACCACACTGTGTCTCTGGAGAAGGAAGGCTGCCCAACGTGCCTAGTCGTTCAAACCCCTATCTGCCCTGGCCACTGCGTCACCATGGTACAATGAACACAGTGGTTTAGTATCATCTGGTACTACACAGTGGTTTAGTATCATCTGGTTCTACACAGTGGGTTAGTATCATCTGGTACTATACAGTGGTTTAGTATCATCTGGTACTATACAGTGGGTTAGTATCATCTGGTACTACACAGTGGGTTAGTATCATCTGGTACTACACAGTGGGTTAGTATCATCTGGTACTACACAGTGGGTTAGTATCATCTGGTACTACACAGTGGGTTAGTATCATCTGAATGTACTATACAGTGGTTTAGTATCATCTGGTACTACACAGTGGGTTAGTATCATCTGGTACTATACAGTGGGTTAGTATCATCTGGTACTATACAGTGGGTTAGTATCATCTGGTACTATACAGTGGGTTAGTATCATCTGGTACTATACAGTGGGTTAGTATCATCTGAATGTGCTATACAGTGGGTTAGTATCATCTGGTACTATACAGTGGGTTAGTATCATCTGGTACTATACAGTGGGTTAGTATCATCTGGTACTATACAGTGGGTTAGTATCATCTGAATGTGCTATACAGTGGTTTAGTATCATCTGGTACTATACAGTGGGTTAGTATCATCTGAATGTGCTATACAGTGGGTTAGTATCATCTGAATGTGCTATACAGGGGGTTAGTATCATCTGAATGTGCTATACAGTGGTTTAGTATCATCTGAATGTGCTAAACAGTGGTTTAGTATCATCTGGTACTATACAGTGGTTTAGTATCATCTGGTACTATACAGTGGTTTAGTATCATCTGGTACTATACAGTGGGTTAGTATCATCTGGTACTATACAGTGGGTTAGTATCATCTGAATGTGCTATACAGTGGGTTAGTATCATCTGAATGTGCTATACAGTGGGTTAGTATCATCTGAATGTGCTATACAGTGGGTTAGTATCATCTGAATGTGCTATACAGTGGGTTAGTATCATCTGAATGTGCTATACAGTGGGTTAGTATCATCTGAATGTGCTATACAGTGGGTTAGTATCATCTGAATGTGCTATACAGTGGGTTAGTATCATCTGAATGTGCTATACAGTGGGTTAGTATCATCTGAATGTGCTATACAGTGGGTTAGTATCATCTGAATGTGCTATACAGTGGGTTAGTATCATCTGAATGTGCTATACAGTGGGTTAGTATCATCTGAATGTGCTATACAGTGGGTTAGTATCATCTGGTACTATACAGTGATTTAGTATCATCTGGTACTATACAGTGGTTTAGTATCATCTGGTACTATACAGTGGTTTAGTATCATCTGGTACTATACAGTGGTTTAGTATCATCTGAATGTGCTATACAGTGGTTTAGTATCATCTGAATGTGCTATACAGTGGTTTAGTATCATCTGAATGTGCTATACAGTGGGTTAGTATCATCTGAATGTGCTATACAGTGGGTTAGTATCATCTGGGACTATACAGTGGTTTAGTATCATCTGAATGTGCTATACAGTGGTTTAGTATCATCTGAATGTGCTATACAGTGGTTTAGTATCATCTGAATGTGCTATACAGTGGTTTAGTATCATCTGAATGTGCTATACAGTGGGTTAGTATCATCTGAATGTGCTATACAGTGGGTTAGTATCATCTGGTACTATACAGTGATTTAGTATCATCTGGTACTATACAGTGGTTTAGTATCATCTGGTACTATACAGTGGTTTAGTATCATCTGGTACTATACAGTGGTTTAGTATCATCTGAATGTGCTATACAGTGGTTTAGTATCATCTGAATGTGCTATACAGTGGTTTAGTATCATCTGAATGTGCTATACAGTGGGTTAGTATCATCTGAATGTGCTATACAATGGGTTAGTATCATCTGGGACTATACAGTGGTTTAGTATCATCTGAATGTGCTATACAGTGGTTTAGTATCATCTGAATGTGCTATACAGTGGTTTAGTATCATCTGGTGCTATACAGTGGGTTAGTATCATCTGAATGTGCTATACAGTGGGTTAGTATCTGAATGAGCTATACAGTGGGTTAGTCTCATCTGAATGTGCTATACAGTGGGTTAGTATCATCTGAATGTGCTATACAGTGGGTTAGTCTCATCTGAATGTGCTATACAGTGGGTTAGTCTCATCTGAATGTGCTATACAGTGGCCTAATTCGTGTAGGCCTAATCAATGGTAACCTGTTCGTGTAGGCCTAATCAATGGTAATCTGTTCGTGTAGGCCTAATCAATGGTAATCTGTTCGTGTAGGCCTAATCAATGGTAACCTGTTCGTGTAGGCCTAATCAATGGTAACCTGTTCGTGTAGGCCTAATCAATGGTAACCTGTTCATGTAGGCCTCATCCATTCTGTTACCAACATGGGACTCTATTCAAGGTTGTTGTGAACAGAGAGCGTCCAACCCTGAATAGCAGCCTCCTCCACTGTTTAAATGCCCAAACACACTGCCCATCAGGACACGCAGCCCTGTCAGCTCATCAACCACACTGTGTCTCTGGAGAAGGAAGGCTGCCCAACGTGCCTAGTCATTCAAACCCCTATCTGCCCTGGCCACTGCGTCACCATGGTACAATGAACACAGTGGTTTAGTATCATCTGAATGTGCTATACAGTGGGTTAGTATCATCTGAATGTGCTATACAGTGGGTTAGTATCATCTGGTACTATACAGTGATTTAGTATCATCTGAATGTGCTATACAGTGGGTTAGTATCATCTGAATGTGCTATACAGTGGGTTAGTATCATCTGAATGTGCTATACAGTGGGTTAGTATCATCTGAATGTGCTATACAGTGGTTTAGTATCATCTGAATGTGCTATACAGTGGTTTAGTATCATCTGAATGTGCTATACAGTGGTTTAGTATCATCTGAATGTGCTATACAGTGGGTTAGTATCATCTGAATGTGCTATACAGTGGGTTAGTATCATCTGAATGTGCTATACAGTGGGTTAGTATCATCTGAATGTGCTATACAGTGGGTTAGTATCATCTGAATGTGTTATACAGTGGGTTAGTATCATCTGAATGTGCTATACAGTGGGTTAGTATCATCTGAATGTGCTATACAGTGGTTTAGTATCATCTGAATGTGCTATACAGTGGTTTAGTATCATCTGAATGTGCTATACAGTGGGTTAGTATCATCTGAATGTGCTATACAGTGGGTTAGTATCATCTGAATGTGCTATACAGTGGGTTAGTATCATCTGAATGTGCTATACAGTGGGTTAGTATCATCTGAATGTGCTATACAGTGGGTTAGTATCATCTGAATGTGCTATACAGTGGGTTAGTATCATCTGAATGTGCTATACAGTGGGTTAGTATCATCTGAATGTGCTATACAGTGGGTTAGTATCATCTGAATGTGCTATACAGTGGGTTAGTATCATCTGAATGTGCTATACAGTGGGTTAGTATCATCTGAATGTGCTATACAGTGGGTTAGTATCATCTGAATGTGCTATACAGTGGGTTAGTATCATCTGAATGTGCTATACAGTGGGTTAGTATCATCTGAATGTGCTATACAGTGGGTTAGTATCATCTGAATGTGCTATACAGTGGGTTAGTATCATCTGAATGTGCTATACAGTGGGTTAGTATCATCTGAATGTGCTATACAGTGGGTTAGTATCATCTGAATGTGCTATACAGTGGGTTAGTATCATCTGAATGTGCTATACAGTGGGTTAGTATCATCTGAATGTGCTATACAGTGGGTTAGTATCATCTGAATGTGCTATACATCACACTCCTATGTAACGACATCACCCTCCTATGTAACGACATCACCCTCCTATGTAACGACATCACCCTCCTATGTAACGACATCACCCTCCTATGTAACGACATCACCCTCCTATGTAACGACATCACCCTCCTATGTAACGACATCACCCTCCTATGTAACGACATCACCCTCCTATGTAACGACATCACCCTCCTATGTAACGACATCACCCTCCTATGTAACGACATCACCCTCCCATGTAACGACATCACCCTCCCATGTAACGACATCACCCTCCCATGTAACGACATCACCCTCCCATGTAACGACATCACCCTCCCATGTAACGACATCACCCTCCCATGTAACGACATCACCCTCCCATGTAACGACATCACCCTCCCATGTAATGACATGTTATATTACACCCTCCTATGTAATGACATCACCCTCCTATGTAATGACATGTTATATTACACCCTCCTATGTAATGACATCACCCTCCTATGTAATGACATGTTATATTACACCCTCCTATGTAATGACATCACCCTCCTATGTAATGACATCACCCTCCCATGTAATGACATCACCCTCCCATGTAATGATATCACCCTCCTATGTAATGACATCACCCTCCTATGTAATGATATGTTATATTACACCCTCCTATGTAATGACATGTTATATTACACCCTCCTATGTAATGACATGTTATATTACACCCTCCTATGTAATGACATGTTATATTACACCCTCCTATGTAATGACATCACCCTCCTATGTAACGACATCACCCTCCTATGTAATGACATCACCCTCCTATGTAATGACATGTTATATTACACCCTCCTATGTAATGACATCACCCTCCTATGTAATGACATCACCCTCCTATGTAATGACATCACCCTCCTATGTAATGATATGTTATATTACACCCTCCTGTGTAATGACATTACATACATTACATTTAAGTCATTTAGCAGACGCTCTTATCCAGAGCGACTTACAAATGACATCACCCTCCTATGTAATGACATGTTATATTACACCCTCCTATGTAATGACATGTTATATTACACCCTCCTATGTAATGACATGTTATATTACACCCTCCTATGTAATGACATCACCCTCCTATGTAATGACATCACCCTCCTATGTAATGACATGTTATATTACACCCTCCTATGTAATGACATCACCCTCCTATGTAATGACATGTTATATTACACCCTCCTATGTAATGACATCACCCTCCTATGTAATGACATGTTATATTACACCCTCCTATGTAATGACATCACCCTCCTATGTAATGACATCACCCTCCTATGTAATGACATGTTATATTACACCCTCCTATGTAATGACATCACCCTCCTATGTAATGACATGTTATATTACACCCTCCTATGTAATGACATCACCCTCCTATGTAATGACATGTTATATTACTCAAACTGAACTCAAATTTCATTAGGTACTACAGACATGGGCTTGTAGGTTGTATTGTGAATGTACTTGTACTCCTATTGGGATCTGAATAAACTGGCTCTATCTCTGACCACTTTCAGTCTCCTCTTTTTTAAAGGGACTCTGGGAGAGAATGGGAACAAAAGAGGAGAAAGAGCGATCTCAAATATCCACATGATCAATTTATTGAAGGAAAGAAGTCCATGTTATTATATATATATATTATAATAAAGCTGCAATACAAGCCCAACACACACAGCGCAATGCAGAATAGGGCTGTGTACAACACAGTATGTCATGTATTGTATATAAAAAAAGCAAGGCATGTACTCTTCACATTTTAACTACAACACTTAACAATACATTTTTTAACCCCCTTTTTCCTCCCCAATTTTGTGATATCCAATTGCGATCTTGTCTCGTTGCCTCTCCCGAGCCTGTTGGGGAGTTGCATCAAAGGCTCCTCCGAAACATGACCAGCCAAACCGCACTCCTTAACACCCGCAAGCTTAACCCGGAAGCTAGCTGCCCCAACGTGTCGGAGGAAACGCCGTCCACTGGAACCGAAGTCAGCTTGCAGGCGCCTGGGCCGCCACAAGGAGTCGCTAGAGCGTGATGAGCCAAGTAAATCCCCCCCTTGGTCAAACCCTCCCTTAACCCGGACAATGCTGGGAAAATTGTTTGTCGCGGCCGGTTATGGCACAGCCTGGAATCAAACCCGGGTCTGTAGTGACGACCACTGCGCCACTCGGGAGGCCCGTGATGGCATCTTTTTTAACAAAGAAAAGAACAAGGCCGCACACTGTTAAAGCTCCCAACAATGTTTCGATACGATAATTTTAACCAGGAGTTGATAGGAGTTATACATAGTGCAGGGAAGATTAGTGGTTAGAGTGTAGAGGTGGTAGGTACCCTAGTGGTTAGAGTGTAGAGGGGGCAGGGTAGCCTAGTGGTTAGAGTGTAGAGGGGGCAGGGTAGCCTAGTGGTTAGAGTGTAGAGGGGGCAGGGTAGCCTAGTGGTTAGAGTGTAGAGGTGGTAGGTACCCTAGTGGTTAGAGTGTAGAGGAGGCAGGGTAGCCTAGTGGTTAGAGTGTAGGGGCGGCAGGGTAGCCTAGTGGTTAGAGTGTAGAGGGGGCAGGGTAGCCTAGTGGTTAGAGTGTAGAGGGGGCAGGGTAGCATAGTGGTTAGAGTGTAGGGGCGGCAGGGTAGCATAGTGGTTAGAGTGTAGGGGCGGCAGGGTAGCCTAATGGTTAGAGCGTTGGACTAGTAACCGAAAGGTTTCATGTTCAAATCCCCGAGCTGACAAGGTACAAATCTGTTGTTCTGCCCCTGAACAGGCAGTTAACCCACTGTTCCCAGGCCGTCATTGAAAATAAGAATTTGTTCTTAACTGACTTGCCTGGTTAAATAAAGGTAAAAAATAAAAAATACAGATACAGTTCTTTTCCCTGCATCTGTCCTACCTGGAGCCTTCTACTACACTGTCAGTCATGGTCATAGTGTTGGTGACCTGACTCTGCTCCTCGGCACCCATGAGCTTGTTGACGCAGGGGAAGGCCAGAGTGTCCTTCGCTCCCTTTCTCATGAACACATAGAGTAGGGGATCCACAAGGGGGCTGAATCTCTCAAAGAGCGTCCCAATCTCTACATTGTTATGGCCTGTTACCCCTGCTATCAGATATTGTATGATGAGGGGTAGGAACAGGACTGTGTAATTGCCCAGCACAAGGGCCAGGGTACCAATAATCCGTCTCTGTTCGACAGCTGGCACAGAGAGGGAGACGGACAGAGCTTTCAACGTGCCCACGAGGAAGAATATGAGCAATGGGAAGGGTATGAGGAGGGTAACTGCAAACAGAATCAGTTTCGTCCCGAAAGTCGGCGTGAGGTACAACATGGAGATTTGGATGAAAGGGATAACCCAGATAACGGAGGACATTATGAGCGAGTATTTGATGTTACGACGAAAACGGTACCAGAGAGGAAATGCAATCACAAGATATCTCTCCAGAGCAACACATACCATGAAACCAATGCTCGCACTGATACCAAAGAATTCAATAAATATTACAATCATATTCCAGGTACCAGACAGGTTGAATGGCCTCGTGCAGATCTGAATGAGATCTGCAATAAGAAGGTTGATAACATAGACTGGAGCGATGTGATCAGCTCTGATCAGGAAGTACATGGCATAAATGGACAGACAGATCAGAGGAAAACCGATGGAGAATGTTGTCCACTGTACGACGGTTTCAATGACGCTCCAATTGGACGGGATGTCGTCCGTGACATTGTAGAGGTTTGCTCCAGCCATCCTTGATGGTGCTTGTTGTTGCAGGAACTAGCGAATGGCAGGGTTCTTCAGATTCCAGATTCCAAGGTCCTTAATATCTTCCTGTCGTGCGCCTACACTCGGGGGGGGAGAGTGAAATAGCTGGTGTTTTACTCTATAACATCTAAGATCCCAGTCATGATTCTTTAAAACAGGTCTAGTTTTGAGCTCAATTAATGCATCTTTACTCTAAATCTAAAAGCATTTCCCTTCCTTCTAAAGAAACAGGAAGTATGCTCAATATAGGTCTACGTTGTGCATATTTTTAGTGAAACTGAACATGTAATACAACAACGACCTGTCAAAGTGCAATGTCTATAGACATTAACATTCTTACTTTGTGTAAATGTCAGGATACCTTAAAACATCTCTTTTTATGCAATTAACTCATCAATTGAGCCGTTACCACATTTTTTAAATGAATATCATATGATAGAAAAAACTAAGTCATCACTGTGTATTTCAGTGTTTAACACGTGAAGCACAAGAGCAGTTCAAATAGCCATTGAGCAACCATGTGGAATCTACAGTATTGTCTCACCTGGTGGTTCAATTAGATTAACAGGCGTTGGTCTTGTAGCCTATCAACTCAGCGTTGGTCTTGTAGCCTATCAACTCAGCGTTGGTCTTGTAGCCTATCAACTCAGCGTTGGTCTTGTAGCCTATCAACTCAGCGTTGGTCTTGTAGCCTATCAACTCAGCGTTGGTCTTGTAGCCTATCAACTCAGCGTTGGTCTTGTAGCCTATCAACTCAGCGTTGGTCTTGTAGCCTATCAACTCAGCGTTGGTCTTGTAGCCTATCAACTCAGCGTTGGTCTTGTAGCCTATCAACTCAGCGTTGGTCTTGTAGCCTATCAACTCAGCGTTGGTCTTGTAGCCTATCAACTCAGCGTTGGTCTTGTAGCCTATCAACTCAGCGTTGGTCTTGTAGCCTATCAACTCAGCGTTGGTCTTGTAGCCTATCAACTCAGCGTTGTCTTGTAGCCTATCAATTCAGCATTGGTCTTGTAGCCTATCAACTCAGCGTTGGTCTTGTAGCCTATCAACTCAGCGTTGGTCTTGTAGCCTATCAACTCAGCGTTGGTCTTGTAGCCTATCAACTCAGCGTTGGTCTTGTAGCCTATCAACTCAGCGTTGGTCTTGTAGCCTATCAACTCAGCGTTGGTCTTGTAGCCTATCACCTCAGCGTTGGTCTTGTAGCCTATCAACTCAACTAATTATCAGGAGGTGTAAATACAAGTTAGAAACATTACATTTTGTTTTACAGCACAGATACAGATACTCACAGATACTCACAGATACAGCACATATACTCACAGATACAGCACAGATACAGCACAGATACTCACAGATACTCACAGATACAGCACAGATACTCACAGATACAGCACAGATACTCACAGATACAGCACAGATACTCACAGATACTCACAGATACAGCACATATACTCACAGGTACTCACAGATACAGCACAGATACTCACATATACTCACAGATACAGATACAGATACAGCACAGGTACTCACAGATACAGATACAGCACAGATACTCACAGATACTCACGGTGCACACCCAGTGACAATACAGCATGTACGTCTGAGCCTTAAATACTGTGAGACAGGAAGTCCAACACTCCAGGATGTCAAAATTCATTGCACAATTTGTGTTACTGTAGCATTTGTCAGTCTTCGATAGCTGATTGGTCAGGGAGATCATATGACATCACTACCAGTGGTTAAAAGATCCCAGATCTGATCCGTTCCACACTAAGTTTCTACTTCGATGTATTTCAGAGTGACAACAGGAACGTGACATCTGATCCCAGACCTGATCCATTCCACACTAAGTTTCTACTTCGATGTATTTCAGAGTGACAACAGGAACGTGACATCTGATCCCAGACCTGATCCATTCCACACTAAGTTTCTACTTCGATGTATTTCAGAGTGACAACAGGAACGTGACATCTGATCCCAGACCTGATCCATTCCACACTAAGTTTCTACTTCGATGTATTTCAGAGTGACAACAGGAACGTGACATCTGATCCCAGACCTGATCCATTCCACACTAAGTTTCTACTTCGATGTATTTCAGAGTGACAACAGGAACGTGACATCTGATCCCAGACCTGATCCATTCCACACTAAGTTTCTACTTCGATGTATTTCAGAGTGACAACAGGAACGTGACATCTGATCCCAGACCTGATCCATTCCACACTAAGTTTCTACTTCGATGTATTTCAGAGTGACAACAGGAACGTGACATCTGATCCCAGACCTGATCCATTCCACACTAAGTTTCTACTTCGATGTATTTCAGAGTGACAACAGGAACGTGACATCTGATCCCAGACCTGATCCATTCCACACTAAGTTTCTACTTCGATGTATTTCAGAGTGACAACAGGAATGTGACATCTGATCCCAGACATGATCCATTCCACACTAAGTTTCTACTTCGATGTATTTCAGAGTGACAACAGGAATGTGACATCTGATCCCAGACCTGATCCATTCCACACTAAGTTTCTACTTCGATGTATTTCAGAGTGACAACAGGAATGTGACATCTGATCCCGGACCTGATCCATTCCACACTAAGTTTCTACTTCGATGTATTTCAGAGTGACAACAGGAATGTGACATCTGATCCCAGACCTGATCCATTCCACACTAAGTTTCTACTTCGATGTATTTCAGAGTGACAACAGGAATGTGACATCTGATCCCAGACCTGATCCATTCCACACTAAGTTTCTACTTCGATGTATTTCAGAGTGACAACAGGAACGTGACATCTGATCCCAGACCTGATCCATTCCACACTAAGTTTCTACTTCGATGTATTTCAGAGTGACAACAGGAATGTGACATCTGATCCCAGACCTGATCCATTCCACACTAAGTTTCTACTTCGATGTATTTCAGAGTGACAACAGGAATGTGACATCTGATCCCAGACCTGATCCATTCCACACTAAGTTTCTACTTCGATGTATTTCAGAGTGACAACAGGAATGTGACATCTGATCCCAGACCTGATCCATTCCATACTAAGTTTCTACTTCGATGTATTTCAGAGTGACAACAGGAATGTGACATCTGATCCCAGACCTGATCCATTCCACACTAAGTTTCTACTTCGATGTATTTCAGAGTGACAACAGGAATGTGACATCTGATCCCAGACCTGATCCATTCCACACTAAGTTTCTACTTCGATGTATTTCAGAGTGACAACAGGAATGTGACATCTGATCCCAGACCTGATCCATTCCACACTAAGTTTCTACTTCGATGTATTTCAGAGTGACAACAGGAATGTGACATCTGATCCCGGACCTGATCCATTCCACACTAAGTTTCTGACGTGTAACATAATACACTTCACGCACACCTCTTATAATATGCATGAGAGGCCGCTTTCAGCTTCCTGTGTAAACCGGAAGTGCCTTAAAATGATGTCATAGGTGCTGTTTCGAAGGTTTAAAAAGGTCAGATCTTTTCAAAACTTCATATGTGTGATTAGGCAACCCCCATGAACTGTAAGTCAGTCATTTCTCCCATAAAATTTAAAAGAAAAATTAAATCACACACACACACACAGCTTGGAAGGAGGGACACATCGGGGTGCGTAGAGACATACACTGCCTGCATTAGTTAACCTTGTTCGAACTATTAACCTTTTGTAACTAGGGGGCAGTATTTTCACTTTTGGATAAAAAACATTCCCGTTTTAAACAAGATATTTTAGCACGAACAGATGCTTGACTATGCATATAATAAGCTTTGGATAGAAAACACTCTGACGTTTCCAAAACTGCAGAGATATTGTCTGTGAGTGCAACAAAACTTATGTTACAGGCGAAACCCAGATAAAAATCCAATCAGGAAGTGCTGCATTTTTTGAAACCGCCTCATGCCAATGACTCCTTATATGGCTGTGAATGAGCTACGAATGAGCTTACGTTTTCTACGTATTCCCCTAGGTGTCTACAGCATTGTGACGTCTTTTTCCGCATTTATGTTGAAGAATAGCTGTAAGGGACCACATTTAGCAAGTGGTCACATGATGGCTCCCGCAGAAAATCTTGCGTAAAGTACACAAGTAGCCATTATTCCAATCGCTTCTTATGAGAAACCAATTGTCCCGACGGATATATTATCGAATTGTTATATGAAAAACACCTTGCGGATTGATTCTAAACAACGTTTGCCATGTTTCTGTCGATATTATGGAGCTAATTTGGAAAAAAGTTTGGCGTTGTAGTGGCGTTGTCGATTTCTCAGCCAAACGTGACGAAAAAACGGGAGCTATTTCGCCTACAAAAATAATCTTTTTGGAAAAAAGGAACATTTGCTTTCTAACTGGGAGTCTCCTGAGTGAAAACATCCGAAGTTCTTCAAAGGAAAATTATTTAATTTGATTGCTTTTCTTATTTTCGTGAAAATGTTGCATGCTGCGATTGTGTCTCAATATATTTCATTTGTGAATTTCATGAATAGGAAGATTTTGTAGGAAGATTTATGTCCGCTGCGTTAAGCTAATTAGTTTGAGGCTATGATTATGATCCCGGATCCGGGTTTGATAGTTGCAAGAAGTTAAAGAACCATCAGACATACACTGCCTGCATTAGTTGTTGGAACCTTTAAAGAACCGTCAGACCTAGAGTTCTGAAACTTTAGAAACCTGTTCCAGACCTCAGGTCGATAGTGCGTGGTGAGTTACGTGGCTCTAGAAGGTTCTCGGACCGAGAAACAGCCTCGTACATTTGCAATAACTTCAATTCATTTTTGCATCACGAAAATGACGACATTTAGAAATGTTTTGGCCCATATAGACGGACCCCAACACTTCTGTCCGATGGCTCATTCAAGGACCCCGTAGCAAGGCATGGAAAAAGTGGATTTTCAGCACCAATTAGGTTCTTGCTCGGACACCAAATGACCTATCGAGCTGAAACTTGGGGTTCGGGGTCGCCTCACATAGGCCTACAAGTAGATGTCAGAACTGGACCCGCAGCTCGAACGTAACTAGGTGTTTTACATTTTTATTATGGTTTGAACAGAAGGCGTTGTGAAAATTGGGCCAGCTCTGAAGTATGTGATAGTTGGCTTCTAAACGAGTTGGAAAAAGTGGGTTTGGTGTCAGTTTGTATCAGTTTGGTGTCAGAATGATATCTAATTGACTGATGGACGCTGACTTGCTGGTGACTTTTGTCCATTTGCAATATGTTTAAACAGTGAGGTTCCATCACCAAAGTGACATTCTGAAATCAACCCTAACGAGTGATGGAGAGGAACCAGAATCACTGCCCAGCCATCCCGAGTTTATCGGGCCAGTCAATTTCGCATTCCTGCAGGATTTTTAAGCATGCCAAATTTGTGATGGTAAATGCCCATTGAAACATATTGCAATTGCACGTGCATTTGCAATTTTATTCAACAGTGAAAAAAACATCACCAGATGGACATGATGAAATCAACACAACGAGCGATGAAAGGAACAACTATCACTGCCCGGCCATCCTGTGTTCATCAGGCCAGTCACTTTTGCATTTCTGCAGGATTTTTGAGAATGACAAATTCGTGATGGTAAATGCCCATTGAAACATATTGCAAATGGACAAAACATATGCCTTATGCACAAGTTAAATAAAAAAGGTAAAAAATTATGATAATAAAATATGACTAAAGTATGTTGATACAGTTCTCATACATGTGTAATTGACACAAAATTTGGAAGAATTTCGAAAAACGGTCCAGAAAGCACTTTTTAAGGGTGTGAAGTTTTTTCCAAATTTTTGCTATTTTTGACTTTTGACTTCCTATGAAATCATATTCCTTATGCACAAGTATAAAAAAAAATATGATAATAAAATTGGACAAAAGTATATTCATACAGTTCTTACACATGTGTAATTGACAAAAAAAAATCGAACAAATCTCAAAAAACGGTCCAGAAAGCACTTTTTTAGGGGGTTATTTAATTTTTTTTCACTTTTTCAAAATTTTACTTTTGGATGTTGACTTGTGTTACATTTGCAATATGAAAAACCATGGTGGAGCGCACTCGCCACCTGTTGGAATTTTAAAGTGTTACACCTGGCATTTGCAATCAACTTTGAACGAAACGACACCGAATTGAGTGGTATTGGACACCGTGTATATGTATATGACTTCCCATTCATTTTTGTCCATTTCATGGGGGTGTTCCCTTACTTAATATTATAATATAATATAATATAATATTACATCAATAAAATCAATTTAGCCTCAAATAAATAATGAAACATGTTCAATTTGGTTTAAATAATGTAAAAACAGAGTGTTGGAGAAGAAAGTAAAAGTGCAATATGTGCTATGTAAGAAAGCTAATGTTTCAGTTCCTTGCTCAGAACATGAGAAGATATGAAAGCTGGTGGTTCCTTTTAACATGAGTCTTCAATATTCCCAGGTAAGAAGTTTTAGGTTATAGTTATTATAGGAATTATAGGACTATTTCTCTCTCTACCATTTGTATTTCATATACCTTTGACTATTGGATGTTCTTATAGGCACTTTAGTATTGCCAGTGTAACAGTATAGCTTCCATCCCGCTCCTCGCTCCTCTCTGGGCTCGAACCAGCAACACAACGACAATTAGCGTGCGCTATCTCGCTAGCCATTTCACTTCGGTTTAAGCCTATCAACTCATCTCGGGAGTTGATAGGCTTAAAGTCATAAACAGCGCAATACTTGACGCACAAGGAAGAGCTGCTGGCAAAACGCACGAAAGTGCTGTTTGAATGAGTGTTTACGGGCCTGCCACTTCCTATCACTGCTCAGTCAAATACTTAGATACTTGTACGCTTGTATGCTCAGTCAGATTATATGCAACGCAGGACACGCTAGATAATATCTAGTAATATCATCAACCATGTGTAGTTAACTAGTGATTATGATTGATTGTTTTTTATAAGATAATGCTAGCTAGCAACTTACCTTGTTTTACTGCATTCGTGTAACAGGCAGTCTCCTTGTGGAGTGCAACGAGAGAGAGGCAGGTCGTTATTGCGTTGGACAAGTTAACTGTAAGGTTGCAAGATTGGATCCCCCGAGCTGACAAGGTGAAAATCTGTCATTCTGCCCCTGAACGAGGCAGTTAACCCACCGTTCCTAGGCCGTCATTGAAAATAAGAATGTTTTCTTAACTGACTTGCCTGGTTAAATAAAGGTATAAATGAAAACTTGAAATCGGCCCTAATTAATCGGCCCTTCCGATTAGTCGGTCGACCTCCCAAACGCATACACCTTTTTGGGTGAAGAAGCTGTCAGTTTTATATTCACAGACTTGATGTGCTGGAGTACAGGCAGCTACTTGAGAATAAAACAAGTGACTAGTGATATTCCACCATTCCACTTTTATAGGTCAGTCGCAATGTCTAGGTCCATCAGACTTAAAACCAATATGTTGAGACAATGATGAAACGTGATAACAGTCCTCCACCACACACAAATGCAACAAATGAAATATTGTGCAAATACTTCAGAAAAATGACTTCCTTGTCACTAATGTTGAAATTGTGGGGTTACATACAGTACCTATCAAAAGTTTGGACACAACTACTCATTCAAGGGTTTTTCTTCATTTTTACTATTTTCTACATTGTAGAATAATATGGATGACATCACAACTATGAAAGAACACATATAGAATCATGTAGTGACCAACAACAAAAAAGTTGTAAATAAATATTTTATATTTGAGATTCTTCAAAGTAGCCACCCTTTGCCTTGATGACAGCTTTGCACACTCTTGGCATTCTCTCAACCAGCTTCATGAGGTAGTCACCTGGAATGCATTTCAATTGACAGGTGTGCCTTGTTAAAAGTTAATTTGTGGAATTTATATCCTTCTTAATGCGTTTGAATGTGTTTGAACCAATCAGTTGTGTTGTGACAAGGTAGAGGTGGTACACAGACCTTACAGTGAAATGCTTCCTTACAAGCCCTTAACCAACATTGCAGTTAAGAAAATAGTGAAGCAAATATTTACTGAATAAGCTAAAGTTTAGAAAAGTAACACAATAATGAGGCAACATACAGGGGGCACAGGTACCGAGTCGATGCGCGGGGGTACAGGTACCGAGTTGATGCGCGGGGGTACAGGTACCGAGTCGATGCGCGGGGGTACAGGTACCGAGTCGATGCGCGGGGGTACAGGTACCGAGTCGATGCGCGGGGGTACAGGTACCGAGTCGATGCGCGGGGGTACAGGTACCGAGTCGATGCGCGGGGTACAGGTACCGAGTCGATGCGCGGGGGTACGGGTACCGAGTCGATGCGCGGGGGTACGGGTACCGAGTCGATGCGCGGGGGTACGGGTACCGAGTCGATGCGCGGGGTACGGGTACCGAGTCGATGCGCGGGGTACGGGTACCGAGTCGATGCGCGGGGGTACGGGTACCGAGTCGATGCGCTGGGGTACGGGTACCGAGTCGATGCGCGGGGTACGGGTACCGAGTCGATGCGCGGGGTACGGGTACCGAGTCGATGCGCGGGGGTACGGGTACCGAGTCGATGCGCGGGGGTACGGGTACCGAGTCGATGCGCGGGGGTACGGGTACCGAGTCGATGCGCGGGGGTACGGGTACCGAGTCGATGCGCGGGGGTACGGGTACCGAGTCAATGTGCGGGTACCGAGTCGATGCGTGGGGGTACGGGTACCGAGCCGATGTGCGAGGGTACAGGTTAATGGAAGCGATTTGTACATGTAGGTAGGGCTAAAGTGACTATTCATAGATAATAAACAGCGAGTGGCAGCGGTGTAAAAACATTTGTTAATAGTTACTTCAGTCTTATGGCGGTAGTAGAGAGAACAGTCTTTGACTTGGGTGACTGGAGTCTTTGACAATATTTTGGGCCTTCCTCTGACAACACCTGGGTTGAGGTCCTGGATGGCAGGAAGGTTGGCCCCAGTGATGTACTGGGCCGTACGTACTACCCTCTGTAGCGACTTGCGGTGGTATGCCGAGCAGTTACCATACCACGCGGTGATGCAACCGGTCAGGATGCTCTCGATGGTGCAGCTGTAGAACTGTTTGAGGATCTGGGGACCCATGCCAAATCTTTTCAGTTTCCTGAGGGGGAAAGGCGTGGTCGTGCCCTCTTCACAACCTTCTTGGTATGTTTGGACCATGATGGTTTGTTGGTGATGTGGACACCAAGGAACTTGAAGCTCTCGACCCGCTCCGCTACAACCCCGTCGATGTTAAAAAAAAAGGTGGGCCCTTTTATTCACAAGGTTTGACTTCACGCTGACCTATCGCCCAGGTTCTAAGAACACCAACAGTAGTTTATGTGCCGGAGGGCTAGGGTTAGTCTGTTATATCTGGGGTATTTCTCCTGTCTTATCAGGTGTCCTGTGTGAATATAAGTATGCTCTCTCTAATTCTCTCTTTCTTTGTTTCTCTCTCTCAGAGGACCTGAGCCCTGTGACCTTGCCTCAGGACTACCTGGCATGATGATTCCTTGCTGTCCCCAGTCCACCGGGCCATGCTGACCTGTTTCACCCTCGACAACCACTGTGATTACTATTATTTGACCCTGCTGGTCATTTATGAACATTTGAACATCTTGGTCATGTTCTGTAATCTCCACCCGGCACAGCCAGAAGAGGACTGGCCACCCCTCATAGCCTGGTTCCTCTCTAGGTTTATAATCTCCACCCGACACAGCCAGAAGAGGACTGGCCACCCCTCATAGCCTGGTTCCTCTCTAGTTTCTTCCTAGGTTTTGGCCTTTCTAGGGAGTTTTAGCCACTGTGCTTCTACACCTGCATTGCTTCCTGTTTGGGTGTTTTAGGCTGGGTTTCTGTACAGCACTTTGAGATATTAGCTGATGTATAAATTAATTTGATTCGATTTGATTTAACAAGTGACATGAATAAGGGATCATAGCTTTCACCTGGAGTCACCTGGTCAGTTTGTGTCATGGAAAGAGCAGGTGTTCCTAATGTTTTGTACACCCGTATATTTAAGCAACGAGGCCAATGGGATATGGATGCCTGATGAAGACCTGAGGGTGGAAACGTTGTTCTACATAAATATCAGCTGGGAGCGTGAGCAGCAGTGTGCAGTGTTTTCCTTCCTGTTTTCCATATTGACAATATACCACGGATGAGGGCTGTTCTTAGGCACCACGCAACGCTGAGTGCTTGGATACAGGCCTTAGCCGTGGTATATTGGCCATGTACTACAAACCCCTGAAGAACCTTATTGCTATTTATAAACTGGTTCCCAACATAAATAGAACAGTAAACAGGTAGTTTTGAGTCATACCCGTGCTATATTGTCTGATATACTACGGGTTTCAGCCAATCAGCATCCAGGACCCAAACTAGATGGTTTATAATTAAGCAATAAGGCACGAGGGGGTGTTGTATATTGCCAATATACCACGGCTAAGGGCTGTTCTTAGGCACGACACATCGCCTGGACACAGCCCTTAATTATAAACTGGGTGGTTCGAGCCCTGAATGCTGATTGGCTGACAGCAATGGTATATCAGACCGTATAACATGGGTATGACAAAACATTTATATTTACTGCCCTAATTACGTTGGTAACCAGTTTACAACAGCAATAAGGGAATAAGAGATACCTAGTCAATTGTTCAACTGAAATGTGTCTTCCACATTTAACCCAACCCCTCTGAATCGGGGAGGTGCGGGGGGCTGCCTTAATCGACATCTACGTCATCGGCGCCCACCTCGGGGGTTGGTGATATATGGCCAATATACCACGGCTAAAGGCTATATTGTCTGATATACTATGGGTTTCAGCCAATCAGCATCCAGGAGGGGGTTTGTGATATATGGCCAATATACCACGGCTAAAGGCTGTGTCCAGGCACCCCGCGTTACCACACCTCCTTGGGCCTTATTGCTTAAAGATACGTCTCTGCTTTGTGAGTATTCAAGTTTTTATGGATCAAACGTGAGATTGATATTCTTTCTGGTGTTTACAGAACAACTGGTGCTGTGAGGTCAGGATGTCAGGACCTGTTAAGACAAAGCAATTGTAACAGTAGAGCAAAGGGTCGTAATATATGAGAAGAAACGAATGGCTGCAGTGTTGCCGTTATAATGAGTACTTGATACATGGAACGCATGAAGGCGTAAATGTATAAAAAGCGTGTATTGATATTTTAGCGAATGTGGATCCTAATAAAATACTAAACTTTTACTTTCAGCTAGAAAACTCATCAACAGAACTCTGTTTATTCCAGGTCAGTTATTATAAAGACTGACTGTGCTGCAAGTTAACACCAGGGGGCGTCCTCTCTCTATTCTCCAGTTTTAACTCCTGGATATTTTGGCCCTTCTGATAGACAGACCTGTCAGATATATGTCTGTAACATGGACAACCAAATTCCTTGAATTCCTTGAAAGTTTTCCGAAAGTCCCTCTCAACTCTTGACAATTATGAGAAGCATGTGAATAGTGTAAATCATGATGGTAGGTGCAATGAAATTACTCTTTTGTGGCCTGTAACAGTAACATACAGTAGTTCTTGATGATCGTTCTGTGTAAATTAAAGTATCACTGTATGTATTTAAAAATGACCATGACTATTTCAAAGTTTGCTCTCTATAGGACTTTTCATGATTGATGTAAGGGTATTACTAATTTTTTCATATGAAAGTAAACATAATGTCGAGCCAAACTCCAGACTTTTACGATGACTTGGTCGAGATCTCGCGAGAAGGTGTGAACTTTCTGTTTGGACGAGAACTCGACCCGTCTTTTGATCAGCTCAGAACGGAAGAAGGTGGGACGCGACGGAAAAGGAGATTAAAGAAGGATTTCTCCAGGGGGTGGGCATGTTGAAGAGAAATAATGTTTTGTTGACATTTGACCAGGACAGACGGAATTACAGTTGTTAAACGGTACGTTAACAACACTTGAAGGTGATTTTTCCTGTCTTTCTGACCAGTCAGTTGTTAGCTAGCTAGGTAGCTAAACATCTATCTGGCCGATTCTGCTCTGTCTGCCTCTTGTAGCGACACTGTTTCCATTTTACAGATATGTAACACAATCAATACCCTATTTGTATCTTAATTGGGGTTAGTTATATCCATGTTTGTTTGGTCAGACGGTGGATTTAAATTGTTATCCAACAAGCTATTGACATGACTCTACTGTGCTACCATTTTGAGGGGGCATATGCTCCTAAATATTTTGCTGTGCTATCTGGAATTTTTATTTGGGAGAAACGGTGTCCAGCGCCCAGGTAATAATTGTTTTAATTGTATCGACTTTAAGTGCCGGTATGTTTTTTTTGTGTGGTACTGTTGATGACGCGCTGGGCTCAGGACCAGAAGGTTGAGGGTTCGAGCCTCACAAACCTGCCTGTTTCATTACTTCGGTGTCGGACGTGAACGGACGGTTGCATCAACTAACTACCGTGTGTTTTTTTTGGCCGGTGAGCGCGTCCCTGTAACAGCATGTTTTAACTAGTACTTCTATTCCACTATGCTCGCTTTAGCCCTCATGTGGGTGGGATCTAACCCATTCATAGAGGCTAACTAAACTACACAGCCAAAAGTATGTGGACACATGCTCGTCGAACATCATATTCCAAAATCATGGGCATTCATTTGGAGTTGCTTTCCACTAGATGTTGGAACATTGCTGTGTGCTGCAGGGTCTTGTTTCCATTAAGCCACAAGAGCATTAGTGAGGTTGGGCACTGATGTTGGGCGATTAGGCCTCCTGGCTCGCAGTCTGCGTTACAATTAATCTCAAAGGTGTTGGTTGAGGTCAGGGCTCTGTGCAGGCCAGTCAAGTTCTTCCACACTGTTCTCGTTAAACCATTTCTGTATGGGCCTCGCTTTGAAGACGGGGGCATTGTCATGCTGAAACCGGGAAGGGCTTTCCCCAAACTGTTGCCACAAAGTTGGAAGCACAGAATCATCTAGAATGTCATTGTTTGCTGTAGTGGTGATTTCCCTTCACTGGAACTAAGGGGCCTGAACCATGAAAAACAGCCCCAGACCATTATTCCTCCTCCACCAAACTTTACAGTTGGCACTATGCATTGGGGCAGGTAGCGTTCTACTGGCATCTGTCAAACCCCGATTTTGTTCGTCGGACTGCCAGATGGTGAAGCGTGATTCATCGCTCCAGAGAACGCGTTTCCACTTCTCCAGAGTCCAATGACGGTGAGTTTTACACCAATCCAGCCGACGCTTGGCGTCGCATGGTGATCTTAAGTTGCTTCGCCATGGAAGCCATTTACTGAAGCTCCCGACAAATAGTTATTGTTCCGACTTTGCTTCCAGAAATGGTTTGGAACTCTGTAGGGAATGTTGCAACTGAGGACACACTTTACAGGCTTCCGCACCCTGCGGTCCCGTTCTGTGAGCTTGTGTGGCCTACCACTCTGCGGTCCCCTTCTGTGAGCTTGTGTGGCCTACCGCTCTGCGGTCCCCTTCTGTGAGCTTGTGTGGCCTACCGCTCTGCGGTCCCCTTCTGTGAGCTTGTGTGGCCTACCGCTCTGCGGTCCCCTTCTGTGAGCTTGTGTGGCCTACCGCTCTGCGGTCCCGTTCTGTGAGCTTGTGTGGCCTACCGCTCTGCGGTCCCCTTCTGTGAGCTTGTGTGGCCTACCGCTCTGCGGTCCCCTTCTGTGAGCTTGTGTGGCCTACCGCTCTGCGGTCCCCTTCTGTGAGCTTGTGTGGCCTACCGCTCTGCGGTCCCCTTCTGTGAGCTTGTGTGGCCTACCGCTCTGCGGTCCCCTTCTGTGAGCTTGTGTGGCCTACCACTCTGCGGTCCCCTTCTGTGAGCTTGTGTGGCCTACCACTCTGCGGACCCCTTCTGTGAGCTTGTGTGACCTTGTCCATCACTGTGGAGAGCCCTTAAGAGGCGTTGTAAAACTGTCGTTGCGGAAGGAGGGAGTTGTGTAACAACCCAGGTTTATAAGTGTGGATATCCACTCTCTTTCTTATAAATGTTTTTTTTTTTCGTGTCACAGTTGATGGCTCGCTGGGCTTGGGACCAGAAGGCTGAGGGTTCGAGCCTGTTCCACTACATGATGATTTCTTGGCTGTCCCACAGCCTCGGTAGTGTGGTGACAGAAGGAAAGGGAGACGTTCTTCAGGAGATGAGCTTCAAAAGTAAACTCGGCTAAAAAAAAGAAACGTCCCTTTTTCAGGACCCCGTCTGTCAAAGATAATTCGTAAAAATCTAAACTTCACAGATCTTCATTGTAAAGGGTTTAAACACGGTTTCCCATACTTGTTCAACGAACCATAGACAATGAATGAACATGCACCTGTGGAATGGTCATTAAGACACTAACAGCTTACAGACTGTAGGCAATTAAAGGTCACAGAGGGCGCGGCGTCAGAGGGCAGGGCAGGACATCAGAGGCCCAGTGTGTAAAAATCCTCCATCTCCAACCTGGGATGTGTTGAGATTAAACAGGTTCTTTATATAGGCCTGCTAGGGGCCAAGCTGCTGCTAGTTTATCTGTCTGTTGTTAAACCGCTCTAAATGTGTCCAGGCACAGCACTGCCTGCCTGGTTACATGGCTGCTATTTCTAATCAAATCCCATTGTATTTTTCACATGCTTCACCTGTAAACAACAGGTGTAAACAACAGGTGTAAACAACAGGTGAAGATTAAGTGAAACGCTTACAGGGTCCATTTCCATCAAGAGAAAATGGAAATAGTGACACCGTGAATAACAAATAAAAATAAAGAGTAAAAATAACGTGGCTATATACAGGGAGTACCAGGTAATAACATGGCTATATACAGGAAGTACCAGGTAATAACATGGCTATATACAGGAAGTACCGGGTAATAACATGGTTATATACAGGGAGTACCAGGTAATAACATGGTTATATACAGGGAGTACCAGGTAATAACATGGTTATATACAGGAAGTACCAGGTAATAACATGGCTATATACAGGAAGTACCAGGTAATAACATGGTTATATGCAGGGAGTACCGGGTAATAACGTGGCTATATGCAGGGAGTACCGGGTGATAACGTGGCTGTATACAGGGAGTACCGGGTGATAACGCGGCTGTATACAGGAAGTACCGGGTGATAACGCGGCTGTATACAGGAAGTACCGGGTGATAACGCGGCTGTATACAGGAAGTACCGGGTGATAACGCGGCTGTATACAGGAAGTACCGGGTGATAACGCGGCTGTATACAGGAAGTACCGGGTGATAACGCGGCTGTATACAGGAAGTACCGGGTGATAACGCGGCTGTATACAGGAAGTACCGGTGATAACGCGGCTGTATACAGGAAGTACCGGGTGATAACGCTGCTGTATACAGGAAGTACCGGTGATAACGCTGTATACAGGAAGTACCGGGTGATAACGCGGCTGTATACAGGAAGTACCGGGTGATAACGCGGCTGTATACAGGAAGTACCGGGTGATAACGCGGCTGTATACAGGAAGTACCGGGTGATAACGCGGCTGTATACAGGAAGTACCGGGTGATAACGCGGCTGTATACAGGAAGTACCGGGTGATAACGCGGCTGTATACAGGAAGTACCGGGTGATAACGCGGCTGTATACAGGAAGTACCGGGTGATAACGCGGCCTGCCCCGACCCTCGTCCCTGTCTGTCGGTGTGGTTCAGAGTCGCCCTGCCTGCTTCACTTAGGCTGTGGACGAAAACATCCACCATGTGTTAGTTTGGCAGCTGACTGACTGGCTGGCTGACTGGCTGACTGGCTGGCTGGCTGGTGGCACTGGAGCTAAATTAGAATGAAACATTTGTTTGTTGTTGTGAAAGGCAAGCTGGTTGCCTAGCTTTTAAAGGGGGCAGAGATGGCATCCTGTCAAAATAACAAATGAAGGAAAGAGAATGAAATGATTTGAATTGAAGCCACGACATTCACCCAAATATTACTACCTTTCTCATATTGTATAGCTTAAGTCCACTCTCTCAGCACCAGGTCCTGGTCTGTAGTAGAGGTCCCTCCCCTCCCCGGCACGGTGACGCGGTCTAGTAGAGGTCCCTCCCCTCCCCGGCACGGTGACGCGGTCTAGTAGAGGTCCCTCCCTTCCCCGGCACGGTGACGCGGTCTAGTAGAGGTCCCTCCCTTCCCCGGCACGGTGACGCGGTCTAGTAGAGGTCCCTCCCTTCCCCGGCACGGTGACGCGGTCTAGTAGAGGTCCCTCCCTTCCCCGGCACGGTGACGCGGTCTAGTAGAGGTCCCTCCCTTCCCCGGCACGGTGACGCGGTCTAGTAGAGGTCCCTCCCTTCCCCGGCACGGTGACGCGGTCTAGTAGAGGTCCCTCCCTTCCCCGGCACGGTGACGCGGTCTAGTAGAGGTCCCTCCCTTCCCCGGCACGGTGACGCGGTCTAGTAGAGGTCCCTCCCTTCCCCGGCACCCTCTTTCGACGGCGTTGTTTTGGGTCGACCTCTGGAATCAGTTATAGTGTGATTTGTGAAATAGGCCTCTCGCCTACTGGATTTATATTTTAATGCAAATAATCATCTCAGTTTTCATTTCAACCATCCTTTTTATACGTTGCTTGGCGAAGACACACTGCCCACTTTGTATTCTGTAGGCCACATTGTTCTGTTCAGTTCTCCCAGAGAGACCGATAACCTTGTGGTGCTATGTTGAGCAGAGATCTGTGTGTTACCTAGTGGTTTCCATGTTCTGATTCCGCTATATTACTGCCCCGCAGAACACAATGTTACTCTGAGACACAAGCTTCATCCACTGTTTCTCAACCCTGGTCCCATTTCATTTGAATACAATTCAGGAAATCATTTGAAATTCAATTTCCTGTTGACTTTTATTTCCCGAATTGACATACTCCAGCCCTTGTCTTGTCCTAACCTAAACCGTGGACCTCACAGTGCTCTGTTTCCCAGGCTAATGTATCATTGTTGACAGATTGTTTGTAGTGGATTTCAAGGTGGGTGTTCCACTGAACTGTATAGTGAGCCATCCAAGCAGCTATCAGTGTGCAGCTGTGGGCCTGCTGAGAGCAGGATGAGAGTGGTGGTTTCTGGGAAATATTACCAAATCTTATTATAGAGTCCAAGTTGGCCCGAGAAGTGCTCTCCTTTTTAAATCTGTGACTTTGGGCCACCTTGAAAGTGTTGTGACCTGGAAGGCAGAGATATTTTATTGTTTATTTCACTTTATATATTATATACCTTACTTGCTTTGGCAATGTTAACACATGTTTCCCATGCCAATAAAGCCCCTTGAATTGAATTGATATTCCTGGACAGGCATATGGTAATGATGGGGATTCAGGCGGCTGTTTACAGAGGACCATATTACCTCCATATCGTGGCTCTCTCTCACTACAGAAGCAACAACATTGAGCCTATTTTGAGCTATTTAACAACTGGCAGAGAGACGAGGGTTGAAGATGGTTCTGGAAGGGTTTAGGGTCTCTATTTTCAGGACTATGCCAAACAGGCGAACAGAACCTAATCTAGGGCTGGGTGATATAGCCTGGGCCAAACAGAACCTAATCTAGGGCTGGGTGATATAGCCTGGGCCAAACAGAACCTAATCTAGGGCTGGGTGATATAGCCTGGGCCAAATAGAACCTAATCTAGGGCTGGGTGATATAGCCTGGGCCAAACAGAACCTAATCTAGGGCTGGGTGATATAGCCTGGGCCAAACAGAACCTAATCTAGGGCTGGGTGATATAGCCTGGGCCAAACAGAACCTAATCTAGGGCTGGGTGATATAGCCTGGGCCAAACAGAACCTAATCTAGGGCTGGGTGATATAGCCTGGGCCAAACAGAACCTAATCTAGGGCTGGGTGATATAGCCTGGGCCAAACAGAACCTAATCTAGGGCTGGGTGATATAGCCTGGGCCAAACAGAACCTAATCTAGGGCTGGGTGATATAGCCTGGGCCAAACAGAACCTAATCTAGGGCTGGGTGATTTAGGCCAAAAATCAGATTTTTATTTTTTATAGTTATGGACACACCTACTCATTCAAGGGGTTATCTTAATTTGTTTACTCTTTTCTACATTGTAGAATAATAATGAAGACATCAAACCTATTAAATAACACGTGGAATCATGTAGTAACCAGAAAAGTGTTACACAAATCAAAATGTATTTTATATTCTTCAAAGTAGCCACCCTCTGCCTTGATGACAGCTTTGCACACTCTTGGCATTCTCTCAACCAGCTTCACCTGGAATGCTTTTCCAACAGTCTTGAAGGAGTTCCCACATATGCTGAGCACTTGTTGGCTGCTTTTCCTTCACTCTGTGGTCCAACTCATGGTACTTCTGAAGGCTCTCTTCCTCCGGCCTTACAGATTCTCTGGAACAGGTGTCAGCTTCAAGGGATAACCTAAAGGCCTTGTCACGTCAACGCACGCCTGCTCAAATGTGTGTCAGTGTAAAGATGAGGCCTACTGTCTGTGATAGGAGTTCTCAATGTGTGGGCATTTGAGCTGCTGGTCTGAGTTTTTTTGGGGGGGGGGTTTTACTTTTCCCACATTGACTTCTCTGTCTTTTACTGAGGGATATTTTTAACAGCTTGGTGGGGTTGAGTAGGGGGGGTTCCCACTGACCTGATCTGCACCACACAATTTATAGTAGCTGTTAGCTCTGTGTTTATCCTGCTTCTCTGGCTGTCCCTGAGTTTACAGAAGGAGCGTTTCTTTGCGGGAGGAGCGTTTCTTTGCGGGAGGAGCGTTTCTTTGCGGGAGGAGCGTTTCTTTGCGGGAGGAGCGTTTCTTTGCGGGAGGAGCGTTTCTTTGCGGGAGGAGCGTTTCTTTGCGGGAGGAGCGTTTCTTTGCGGGATCAGTCAAGTTTACCTCTCACTCCTCCGTTCCTCTCCTCAGCCCTCTGTTTCTCCCCCTCTTCCATTCTTCCCCAGCGGAGCAGGGCCAGGGATGCCTGGGTGCTTACCTCATTTCCTCTCCTTTACAGCCAGTGAGGAGAGGAGGGAGTGTGACTGCTGTCTTTGGGGTTGGAAAACATTCCTTTTCTGTTGTCTGTCATAGTGGCTTTAACAACAGAACAATGGATGTGGATGTTTTCATTTGTCTTTGCTGCACATATGTTTGTATTGTACATGAAGTGGGCAGTAATATTTGTGTGTGTGTATATCACACGACACTCCAAATAAGACTATGCTATTAACCCATTATACTGACACTATAACCCTGTACATGGCTCACAGTATATCTGGACATATAGAGAACACTAACCCTGTACATGACTGACAGTCAGGCAGTATATCTGAGTTATACGGTACGTAACAAGCGATAGACTACTTGGCAGGTGTCCACGTCCTTCAGTAATTCTGATAATACAGTCCGTTCCGAAAGTATTCAGGCCCCTCCCCCTTTTCCACATTTTATGTTACAGCCTTATTCTAAAATGGATTAAATAAAATACAACTCATAAATTTACACACAATACCCCATGATGACATCACAATACCCCATGATGACATCACAATACCCCATGATGACAAAGCAAAAACAGGTTAAGACATTTTTGCCGACGTATAAAACATAAACCAAAGTACCTTATCTACATAAGTTTTCAGACCCTTTGCTATGAGACTCAATTGAGCTCCGATGCATCCCGTTTTCCACTGATCATCCTTGAGATGTTTCTACAACTTGATTGGAGTCCACCTGTGGTAAATTCAATTGATTGGACATGATTTGGAAAAGCCCACACCTGTCTATATAAGGCCCCACTGTTGACAGTGCATGTCAGAGCAAAAACCAAGCCATGAGGTCGAAGGAATTGTCCTTAGAGCTCCGAGACAGGATTGTGTCGAGGCACAGATCTGGGGAAGGGTACCAAAACATTTCTGCAGCATTTTAGGTCCCCAAGAACACAGTGGCCTCCATCAGTTTGGAACCACCAAGACTTCCTAGAGCTGGCCGCTTGGACAAACTAAGCAATAGAGGGAGAAGAGCTCCAGAGTTCCTCTATGGAGATGGGAGAACCTTCCAGAAGGACAACCATCTCTGCAGCACTCCACCAATCAGGTCTTTATGGTAGAGAGACCTGACGGAAGCCACTTTTCAGTAAAAGGCACATGACAGCCCACTTGGAGTTTGCCAAAAGGCACCAAAAGGACTCTGAGACTATGAGAAACAAGATTCTCTGGTCTGATGAAACCAAGATTGAACTCTTTGGCCTGAATGCCTTGCGTCACGTCTGGAGGAAACCTGGCACCATCCCTACGGTGAAGCCTGGTGGTAGCATCATGCTGTGGGGGTGTTTTTCAGCGGCAGGGACTGTGAGCAGAGAGATCCTTGATGAAGACCTGCTCCAGAGCGTTCAGGACCTCCAGCTGGGTCGAAGGTTCACCTTCTAACAGGACAATGACCCTAAGCACACAGCCAAGACAACGCAGGAGTGGCTTCGGGACAAATCTCTGAATGTCATTGAGTGGCCCAGCCAGAGCCCGGATTTGAACCCTATCGAATATCTCTGGAGAGACCTGAAAATAGCTGTGCAGCGATGCTCTCCATCCAACCTGACAGAGCTTGAGGATCTGCAGAGAACAATGGGAGAAACTCCCCAAATACAGGTGTGCCGAGCTTGTAACGCCATACCCAAGAAGACTGGATTCTGGAATCGCTGCCAAAGTTGCTTTCCGAATGCACTGTATTTCAGTGTTTCTACTGATTGCTGAGACCCCAGATCAAATCACATTTTATTAGTCTCATGTGCCGAATATTACACCTTACAGTGAAATGCTTACTTAGCCAGACAGAGTCAATGTGGAGGCTATATACAGGGGGTACCGGTACAGAGTCAATGTGGAGGCTATATACAGGGGGTACCGGTACAGAGTCAATGAGGAGGCTATATACAGGGGGTACCGGTACAGAGTCAATGTTGGAGGCTATATACAGGGGGTACCGGTACAGAGTCAATGTGGAGGCTATATACAGGAGGTACCGGTACAGAGTCAATGTGGAGGCTATATACAGGGGGTACCGGTACAGAGTCAATGTGGAGGCTATATACAGGAGGTACCGGTACAGAGTCAATGTGGAGGCTATATACAGGGGGTACCGGTACAGAGTCAATGTGTGGGGGCACCGTTTAGTTGAGGTAATATGTACATGTAGGTAGATGTGCACGGTTAACCTGCTGTACCTGTAACTAGGGTAACCCGGAGTGCCTGGTAGCTGGCCTTGCTCCACGCTTGGTCAGTGAGTCGTGGAGCTGAGAGGGACTGATCAACTCCCTCCCTAGACCACATCAGTCAGTCTACTGTTATCATCTTACGGCTAGGCTCGACAACATCCGCTGTAAAGGCAGAGCGTGAAATTCAAAAATATATTTTTGAAATATTTAACTTAAATCTTAACTTGTTAATCTACCCATCGTGTCTGATTTTGAAAAAGGATTTACAGCGAAAGCACACCATATGATTTGTTAGGTCAGAGCCTCGTCACAAAAACACAACAGCCATTTTCCAGCCAAAGAGAGGAGTCACAAAAAGCAGAAATAGAGAATTAATCACTAACCTTTGATCTTCATCAGAAGACACTCATAGGACTTCATGTTACACAATACGTGTGTGTTTTGTTTGATAAAGATCATATTTATATCCAAAAATCTCAGTTTACATTGGCGTGTTATGTTCAGTAATGTTGTGCCTCGAAAACATCCGTCGAATTTTCAGAGCCACATCAATTTACAGAAATACTCATCATAAATGTTAATGAACGATACGTTTTATGCAAAGAATTAAAGATATACTTCTTAATGCAACCACTGTGTCAGATTTCAAAAAAGCTTTATGGAAAAAGCACACCATGCAATAATCTGAGTACGGCGCTCAGACACAAAAACAAGCCATGCAGATTCCCCCCATGTTGTGGAGTCAGTAAAAGTCAGAAATAGCGTTATAAATATTCACTTACCTTTGATGATCTTCATCAGAATGCACTCCCAGGAATCCCAGTTCCACAAATGTTTGTTTTGTTCGATAAAGTCCATTTATGTCCAAATACCTCCTTTTGTTAGTGCGTTTAGTTCACAAATCCAAACTCCAAAGTCAAGGCGAAAGTTCAAAGTACAAAAAGTTATATTACAGTTCGTAGAAACATGTCAAACGATGTATAGAATCAATCTTTAGGATGTTTTTATCATAAATCTTCAATAATATTTCAACGGGAGAATTCCTTTGTCTTTAGAAATGCAATGGAACGCAGGTCACACTCTCGGCCATGCACGTGGCCAGCTCATGGCCTTCTGCCAGACCCCTTAGTCAAACAGCTCTCATTCGCCCCCACCTCACAGTAGAAGCCTCAAACAAGGTTCTAAAGACTGTTGGCATCTGGAAGCCTTAGGCAGTTTACTCTGGGCATGCTTTTCATCCGAACATCCCCACTAAAGCCCTAATGCCCAGGCCGGTCTGTCCTCACTAAAGCCCTAATGGCCTGGCCGGTCTGTCCCCACTAAAACCCTAATGCCATGGCCTGCCTGTCCTGTCTGTCCCCACTAAAACCCTAATGCCCAGGCCTGCCTGTCCTGTCTGTCCCCACTAAAACCCTAATTCCCTGGCCTGTCTGTCCCCCACTAAAACCCTAATTCCCTGGCCTGTCTCCCTCACTAAAACCCTAATTCCCTGGCCTGTCTGTCCCCCACTAAAACCCTAATTCCCTGGCCTGTCTGTCCCCCACTAAATCCCTAATGCCATGGCCTGCCTGTCCTGTCTGTCCCCCACTAAAGCCCTAATGCCCAGGCCTGGCTGTCCTGTCTGTCCCCCACTAAAGCCCTAATGCCATGGCCTGCCTGTCCCCACTAAAACCCTAATGCCATGGCCTGCCTGTCCTGTCTGTCCCCACTTCCCACTAATACCCTGGCCTGCCTGTCCTGTCTGTCCCCACTTCCCACTAATACCCTGGCCTGTCTGTCCTGTCTGTCCCCACTTCCCACTAATACCCTGGCCTGTCTGTCCGGTCTGTCCCCACTTCCCACTAATGCCATGGCCTGCCTGTCCTGTCTGTCCCCACTTCCCACTAATGCCCAGGCCTGTCTGTCCTGTCTGTCCCCACTAAAGCCCTAATGCCCAGGCCTGCCTGTCCCCACTAAAACCCTAATGCCATGGCCTGTCTGTCCGGTCTGTCCCCACTTCCCACTAATGCCATGGCCTGCCTGTCCGGTCTGTCCCCACTTCCCACTAATACCCAGGCCTGCCTGTCCTGTCTGTCCCCACTTCCCACTAATACCCTGTCCTGTCTGTCCCCACTTCCCACTAATACCCTGGCCTGTCTGTCCCCACTTCCCACTAATACCCTGGCCTGTCTGTCCTGTCTGTCCCCACTTCCCACTAATACCCTGGCCTGCCTGTCCTGTCTGCCCCCACTTCCCACTAATGCCCTGGCCTGCCTGTCCCCACTTCCCACTAATACCCTGGCCTGTCTGTCCGGTCTGTCCCCACTTCCCACTAATACCCTGTCCTGTCTGTCCCCACTTCCCACTAATACCCTGGCCTGTCTGTCCTGTCTGTCCCCACTTCCCACTAATACCCTGGCCTGTCTGTCCCCACTTCCCACTAATACCCTGGCCTGTCTGTCCTGTCTGTCCCCACTTCCCACTAATACCCTGGCCTGTCTGTCCCCACTTCCCACTAATACCCTGGCCTGTCTGTCCTGTCTGTCCCCACTTCCCACTAATACCCTGGCCTGTCTGTCCCCACTTCCCACTAATACCCTGGCCTGTCTGTCCCCACTTCCCACTAATACCCTGGCCTGTCTGTCCTGTCTGTCCCCACTTCCCACTAATACCCTGGCCTGTCTGTCCCCACTTCCCACTAATACCCTGGCCTGTCTGTCCCCACTTCCCACTAATACCCTGGCCTGTCTGGCCTGTCTGTCCCCACTTCCCACTAATACCCTGGCCTGTCTGGCCTGTCTGTCCCCACTTCCCACTAATACCCTGTCCTGTCTGTCCCCACTTCCCACTAATACCCTGGCCTGTCTGGCCTGTCTGTCCCCACTTCCCACTAATACCCTGGCCTGTCTGTCCCCACTTCCCACTAATACCCTGGCCTGTCTGTCCCCACTTCCCACTAATACCCTGGCCTGTCTGTCCCCACTTCCCACTAATACCCTGGCCTGTCTGTCCCCACTTCCCACTAATACCCTGGCCTGTCTGGCCTGTCTGTCCCCACTTCCCACTAATACCCTGGCCTGTCTGTCCCCACTTCCCACTAATACCCTGGCCTGTCTGTCCTGTCTGTCCCCACTTCCCACTAATACCCTGTCCTGTCTGTCCCCACTTCCCACTAATACCCTGTCCTGTCTGTCCCCACTTCCCACTAATACCCTGTCCTGTCTGTCCCCACTTCCCACTAATACCCTGTCCTGCCTGTCCCCACTTCCCACTAATACCCTGTCCTGTCTGTCCCCACTTCCCACTAATACCCTGGCCTGTCTGTCCTGTCTGTCCCCACTTCCCACTAATACCCTGTCCTGTCTGTCCCTACTTCCCACTAATACCCTGTCCTGTCTGTCCCCACTTCCCACTAATACCCTGGCCTGTCTGTCCGGTCTGTCCCCACTTCCCACTAATACCCTGGCCTGTCTGTCCGGTCTGTCCCCACTTCCCACTAATACCCTGGCCTGTCTGTCCGGTCTGTCCCCACTTCCCACTAATACCCTGGCCTGCCTGGCCTGTCTGTCCCCACTTCCCACTAATACCCTGGCCTGTCTGTCCCCACTTCCCACTAATACCCTGTCCTGTCTGTCCCCACTTCCCACTAATACCATGGCCTGTCTGTCCCCACTTCCCACTAATACCCTGGCCACGTGCCACTCCTTTCCCCGCAGCAGCACAGGAATGTGCAGAAGGGCTGAATTGGCCCGAGCATGATAAGAATGTGGCCACTTGGCTCTCTCCAGTTAGGTTACGACTGTGGTCTGCTGTTTGTTCTGAGGGTTTAGTGTTGCTGAGCCTGGCTGGGGCTGCTGGTCCATAACCCTGGACTACCGTGACACACGCCATCTATTTACACTAGAATCTCTCCTGTTTGATACGGATATGTTAGTACTTTCATCATGACACCGGCCGAATCGTTGTGGTTCTGGACTGGGCCTGTCAGTCTGGTTTCATTATGTCTCCCTGGCCGTATCGTTCTGGACTGGGCCTGTCAGTCTAGTTTCATTATGTCTTCCTAGCCGTATCGTTGTGGTTCTGGACTGGGCCTGTCAGTCTAGTTTCATTATGTCTTCCTAGCCGAATCGTTGTGGTTCTGGACTGGGCCTGTCAGTCTGGTTTCATTACGTCTCCCTGGCCGAATCGTTGTTGTTCTGGACTGGGCCTGTCAGTCTGGTTTCATTATGTCTCCCCGGCCGTATCGTTGTGGTTCTGGACTGGGCCTGTCAGTCTGGTTTCATTATGTCTCCCTGGCTGTATCGTTCTGGACTGGGCCTGTCAGTCTGGTTTCATTATGTCTCCCTGGCCGTATCGTTGTGGTTCTGGACTGGGCCTGTCAGTCTGGTTTCATTATGTCTCCCTGGCCGTATCGTTGTGGTTCTGGACTGGGCCTGTCAGTCTGGTTTCATTACGTCTCCCTGGCCGAATCGTTGTTGTTCTGGACTGGGCCTGTCAGTCTGGTTTCATTATGTCTCCCCGGCCGTATCGTTGTGGTTCTGGACTGGGCCTGTCAGTCTGGTTTCATTATGTCTCCCTGGCTGTATCGTTCTGGACTGGGCCTGTCAGTCTGGTTTCATTATGTCTCCCTGGCCGTATCGTTGTGGTTCTGGACTGGGCCTGTCAGTCTGCTTTCATTATGTCTCCCTGGCCGTATCGTTGTGGTTCTGGACTGGGCCTGTCAGTCTGGTTTCATTATGTCTCCCCGGCCAAATCGTTGTGGTTCTGGACTGGGCCTGTCAGTCTGGTTTCATTATGTCTCCCCGGCCAAATCGTTGTGGTTCTGGACTGGGCCTGTCAGTCTGGTTTCATTATGTCTCCCCGGCCAAATCGTTGTGGTTCTGGACTGGGCCTGTCAGTCTGGTTTCATTATGTCTCCCCGGCCGTATCGTTGTGGTTCTGGACTGGGCCTGTCAGTCTGGTTTCATTATGACACCGGCCGAATCGTTGTGGTTCTGGACTGGGCCTGTCAGTCTGGTTTCATTATGTCTCCCTGGCCGTATCGTTGTGCTTCTGGACTGGGCCTGTCAGTCTGGTTTCATTATGTCTCCCTGGCCGTATCGTTCTGGACTGGGCCTGTCATTCTGGTTTCATTATGTCTCACTGGCCGTATCGTTGTGGTTCTGGACTGGGCCTGTCAGTCTGGTTTCATTATGTCTTCCTAGCCCGTATCGTTGTGGTTCTGGACTGGGCCTTTCAGTCCATCGATGTCCATCGATGTCTCTGGCTGCTGGAGTGTCTCTGCTCCTCATTTAGAAGGGATTTATCTGAAGGTGGAGGAGGTCTGTGTTCGTCGCGGCCTGGACCTCGTCTCACGCTGCCAGAAACCATAGAAGATGACTAAATGGTCATTATTACTGAGAGGTCAGTGAGAGAGACTTGCCTCTGAGCTATAGGCATGACATTCTGGTTGTGGGTGGTGATATCTCTGTATCTGAGGCTCAGTCAGGAGACACAACAGGGACGGTTATCTGAGGGTCGGTCGGGCAGGAGACAACCCTCCCTGTTGTATCTGAGGGTTGGTCGGTCAGGAGACAACCCTCCCTGTTGGGTGGGTCAGTCGGTCGGTCAGGAGACAACCCTCCCTGTTGTATCTGAGGGTCGGTCGGTCGGTCAGGAGACAACCCTCCCTGTTGTATCTGAGGGTCGGTCGGTCTGGAGACAACCCTCCCTATTGGGTCGGTCGGTCAGGAGACAACCCTCCCTGTTGGGTCGGTCGGTCGGCCAGGAGACGACCCTCCCTGTTGGGTCGGTCGGTCGGCCAGGAGACGACCCTCCCTGTTGGGTCGGTCGGTCGGCCAGGAGACGACCCTCCCTGTTGGGTCGGTCGGTCGGCCAGGAGACGACCCTCCCTGTTGGGTCGGTCGGTCGGCCAGGAGACGACCCTGCCTGTTGGGTCGGTCGGTCGGCCAGGAGACGACCCTGCCTGTTGGGTCGGTCGGTCGGCCAGGAGACGACCCTGCCTGTTGGGTCGGTCGGTCGGCCAGGAGACGACCCTGCCTGTTGGGTCGGTCGGTCGGCCAGGAGACGACCCTGCCTGTTGGGTCGGTCGGTCGGCCAGGAGACGACCCTGCCTGTTGGGTCGGTCGGTCGGCCAGGAGACGACCCTGCCTGTTGGGTCGGTCGGTCGGCCAGGAGACGACCCTGCCTGTTGGGTCGGTCGGTCGGCCAGGAGACGACCCTGCCTGTTGGGTCGGCCAGGAGACGACCCTGCCTGTTGGGTCGGTCGGTCGGCCAGGAGACGACCCTGCCTGTTGGGTCGGCCAGGAGACGACCCTGCCTGTTGGGTCGGTCGGTCGGCCAGGAGACGACCCTGCCTGTTGGGTCGGCCAGGAGACGACCCTGCCTGTTGGGTCGGTCGGTCGGCCAGGAGACGACCCTGCCTGTTGGGTCGGCCGGTCGGCCAGGAGACGACCCTGCCTGTTGGGTCGGCCGGTCGGCCAGGAGACGACCCTGCCTGTTGGGTCGGCCGGTCGGCGACCCTGCCTGTTGGGTCGGCCGGTCGGCGACCCTGCCTGTTGGGTCGGCCGGTCGGCGACCCTGCCTGTTGGGTCGGCCGGTCGGCGACCCTGCCTGTTGGGTCGGCCGGTCGGCGACCCTGCCTGTTGGGTCGGCCGGTCGGCGACCCTGCCTGTTGGGTCGGCCGGTCGGCGACCCTGCCTGTTGGGTCGGCCGGTCGGCGACCCTGCCTGTTGGGTCGGCCGGTCGGCGACCCTGCCTGTTGGGTCGGCCGGTCGGCGACCCTGCCTGTTGGGTCGGCCGGTCGGCGACCCTGCCTGTTGGGTCGGCCGGTCGGCGACCCTGCCTGTTGGGTCGGCCGGTCGGCGACCCTGCCTGTTGGGTCGGCCGGTCGGCGACCCTGCCTGTTGGGTGGGTCGGCCGGGAGACGACCCTGCCTGTTGGGTCGGTCGGCCGGGAGACGACCCTGCCTGTTGGGTGGGCGGGTGGGTCGGTCGGTCGGTCAGTAAATATTTATCCAGCAGTAACAGGTTTGGGACATGTCTCTCTGGGCGTTCTAAATGTCCAGTAATCCACTGTGTGGTTTTGTATGTGAGTCAATGTCTGTGGGCCACTGTCAACAAATTCACTTCCTACTCAGAACTACATGTTCTCTCTGTCAGGACTCCAGTCCCTCACATCATTCTTTCACAGGGAAGGCTCTTTTGACTTCTCAAGTGTTTATGGAGAGAAATCAAGAGCTCTTCTAGAGAATTTAAGAGCTATGGAGAGAACTTAACGGTCTGAGTCTCAGGGCATTTGAGATCACATGATGGGACGGGAGGCCTGGGGGGGGGAGGGTCTGGGGGGATGGACGGGAGGGTCTGGGGGCAGGGGGGCAGGTGGACGGGAGGTCTGGGGGGCAGGTGGACGGGAGGGTCTGGGGTCTGGGGGGAGGGGTGGACGGGAGGTCTGGGGGGCAGGTGGACGGGAGGTCTGGGGGGCAGGTGGACGGGAGGGTCTGGGGGGCAGGTGGACGGGAGGTCTGGGGGGCAGGTGGACGGGAGGCCTGGGGGGCAGGTGGACGGGGGGGAGGGTCTGGGGGCAGGGGGGGGCAGGTGGACGGGAGGTCTGGGGGGCAGGTGGACGGGAGGGTCTGGGGTCTGGGGGGAGGGGTGGACGGGAGGTCTGGGGGGCAGGTGGACGGGAGGTCTGGGGGGCAGGTGGACGGGAGGTCTGGGGGGTGCAGGTGGACGGGAGGTCTGGGGGGCAGGTGGACGGGAGGCCTGGGGGGCAGGTGGACGGGAGGCCTGGGGGGCAGGTGGACGGGAGGGACTGGGGGGAGGGGGATGGACGGGAGGGTCTGGGGGGCAGGTGGACGGGAGGGTCTGGGGGGGGGGGGGGTGGACGTGATGAGCTCTCCGCTTGTTGAAGGGTGTTGATGCTAGATCTTATCGTCCTGCGGTGGTATGGTCATCATTCTCCCGAGGCACGCTGGGCTTCATTATTAGTTGCTGTTCCTGCGTCACGCGTCCATATTTTCCTGTGTTTATTTAAGCGGCAGATTAAGACTGGATTCCAGGAACATACATGCAGCAGAGCCGTCTGGAGAGTAACGGCAGGAAGCAGGAGTTAGTTGTAGTCGCCATCTGGTTACCTAGAAGCACAAACATAGTTGTGTTTTCGGGTTATTACATCAATTTATAATCTGGAAGTTTTCTAAACTACCCACAATGTACTTTGTACTTTTTTTCTCAACGTCATATGGAGGATCTCGTCTGTGCTACAGAGTTTGTATGCTAGCTCGGTAGCTAGCTCACGCTGGCTAACTATTTGCATTCCAGACCAAGTGTTGGCGGTGGTGAGCGACACCATTCACAGGAAGTGTGATGTAAACCAGGAACAAGAAAGCAGCAGGCTCGTCACCTACCTTGTGGCTGTGTTATCTAGTGGGAACCCTTTAACACAGCAGGCTCGTCACCTACCTTGTGTTTGTGTTATCTAGAGCTGAGAGCAGAATGGGTTGGACCACAGGACTAGAGCTGAAAGCAGAATGGGTTGGACCACAGGACTAGAGCTGAGAGAGCAGAATGGGTTGGACCACAGGACTAGAGCTGAGAGAGCAGAATGGGTTGGACCACAGGACTAGAGCTGAGAGAGCAGACTGGGTTGGACCACAGAACTAGAGCTGAGAGCAGACTGGGTTGGACCACAGGACTAGAGCTGAGAGCAGACTTGGTTAGACCACAGAACTAGAGCTGAGGGAGAAGACTGGAGCAGTATGGGTTGGACCACAGGGCTAGAGCTGAGAGCAGACTTGGTTAGACCACAGAACTAGAGCTGAGGGAGAAGACTGGAGCAGTATGGGTTGGACCACAGGACTAGAGCTGAGGGAGAAGACTGGAGCAGTATGGGTTGGACCACAGAACTAGAGCTGAGGGAGAAGACTGGGGCAGTATGGGTTGGACCACAGAACTAGAGCTGAGGGAGAAGACTGGAGCAGTATGGGTTGGACCACAGAACTAGAGCTGAGGGAGAAGACTGGAGCAGTATGGGTTGGACCACAGAACTAGAGCTGAGGGAGAAGACTGGGGCAGTATGGGTTGGACCACAGGACTAGAGCTGAGGGAGAAGACTGGAGCAGTATGGGTTGGACCACAGAACTAGAGCTGAGGGAGAAGACTGGGGCAGTATGGGTTGGACCACAGAACTAGAGCTGAGGGAGAAGACTGGGGCAGTATGGGTTGGACCACAGAACTAGAGCTGAGGGAGAAGACTGGGGCAGTATGGGTTGGACCACAGAACTAGAGCTGAGGGAGAAGACTGGAGCAGTATGGGTTGGACCACAGGACTAGAGCTGAGGGAGAAGCCTGGAGCAGTATGGGTTGGACCACAGGACTAGAGCTGAGGGAGAAGACTGGAGCAGTATGGGTTGGACCACAGAACTAGAGCTGAGGGAGAAGACTGGAGCAGTATGGGTTGGACCACAGGACTAGAGCTGAGGGAGAAGACTGGAGCAGTATGGGTTGGACCACAGGACTAGAGCTGAGGGAGAAGACTGGAGCAGTATGGGTTGGACCACAGAACTAGAGCTGAGGGAGAAGACTGGGGCAGTATGGGTTGGACCACAGAACTAGAGCTGAGAGAGCAGACTGGGTTGGACCACAGAGAACTAGAGCTGAGGGAGAAGACTGGAGCAGTATGGGTTGGACCTCTCTCTCCCTCCTTAAACCTCTCAGGCACTTTTTCTCAGGCCAGTGCCCAGCTGGTTCCAGTTTATCGTCTTAATAAAGCTGTGTGAGGAGTTTGAATAACTCCTCTCTGCTGACTTCCGTTCTTGTCCAGATGAGCTGAGTGTTTCATTCTGCGAGGCTTCTGAAACACTGTCTGGAGACGGACGAGCTAGTTGACCTGTCCCAAACCCCCATCAGAATAACACAGTACAACTCTACATCTGCTCCTGGTGAAGAACACATACCAGAACAGCTGTCAGGATATTCTCACTGAAATGCAATATCCTCTATTCTCCCTCCTTTTGGAAAGCGCTGTCCTTCTCACTCCTCGTTTTAAGAGAATCCTCTTGTGCCATTTCACCGTAGTAGTTAGGGGTCAGAGCAGCCCTAAAGGAGGAAGTGCACCATGGTCTTTTGAAGTGGGATAGGAAGTAATATCCTGGAGGAAGAGCTGAGGGCTCTTCTTGTCAGAAGGCTGTTCCGAAGAGGACTGTAGGGTAATTCCACAGTAGAGGACTGTAGGGTAATTCCACAGTAAAGGACTGTAGGGTAATTCCACAGTACAGGACTGTAGGGTAATTCCACAGTAGAGGACTGTAGGGTAATTCCACAGTAAAGGGCTATAGGGTAATCCCACAGTAAAGAGCTATAGGGTAATTCCACAGTAAAGGACTGTAGGGTAATTCCACAGTAAAGGACTGTAGGGTAATTCCACAGTAAAGGGCTATAGGGTAATTCCACAGTAAAGGGCTATAGGGTAATTCCACAGTAAAGAGCTATAGGGTAATTCCCACAGTAAAGAGCTATAGGGTAATTCCACAGTAAAGAGCTATAGGGTAATTCCCACAGTAAAGAGCTATAGGGTAATACCCACAGTAAAGAGCTATAGGGTAATTCCACAGTAAAGAGCTATAGGGTAATTCCCACAGTAAAGAGCTATAGGGTAATTCCACAGTAAAGAGCTATAGGGTAATTCCCACAGTAAAGAGCTATAGGGTAATACCCACAGTAAAGAGCTATAGGGTAATTCCCACAGTAAAGAGCTATAGGGTAATTCCCACAGTAAAGAGCTATAGGGTAATTCCCACAGTAAAGAGCTATAGGGTAATTCCCACAGTAAAGAGCTATAGGGTAATTCCCACAGTAAAGAGCTATAGGGTAATTCCCACAGTAAAGAGCTATAGGGTAATTCCCACAGTAAAGAGCTATAGGGTAATTCCCACAGTAAAGAGCTATAGGGTAATTCCCACAGTAAAGAGCTATAGGGTAATTCCCACAGTAAAGAGCTATAGGGTAATTCCCACAGTAAAGAGCTATAGGGTAATTCCCACAGTAAAGAGCTGTAGGGTAATTCCCACAGTAAAGAGCTATAGGGTAATTCCCACAGTAAAGAGCTATAGGGTAATTCCCACAGTAAAGAGCTGTAGGGTAATTCCACAGTAAAGAGCTATAGGGTAATTCCACAGTAAAGAGCTATAGGGTAATTCCACAGTAAAGAGCCATAGGGTAATTCCACAGTAAAGAGCCATAGGGTAATTCCACAGTAGAGGACTATAGGGTAATTCCACAGTAAAGGAATCGCTCTGAGGATCAGATGTGTCACTTAAAGCTGCAATGTGTCACTTTTTGGGCGACCCAACCAAATTCACATAGACATTTGTGTTTATAGATCTGTCATTCTCATTGAAAGCTAGTCTAAGAAGCCGTAGATCTCTTCTATGTGCGCTATTTCTATACTTCCTGTTCTTAAGTACATTTTTTGCGTCTTTTACTTTCGGCTCTGCACACCAGCTGAGAATACAGTGGTGACGGAAAATATATTTCACAGCGAATTTAGACGGTACAATGATTATCTATACGTTGCTTGTTTTGTCACAAACTGAAAATGAGGTGAACTATTAGAATTATAGGAACCAGGAAATGGCAGAGATTTCTGCATTGTAAACCTTCTTTTAAATGTTTTAAAATGTCTGCCAAACAAAACATTTTAACGTTGAACAAACCATCCAACTCTATGCACAGTCATTACTTTTAACAATTCATATTGAACATTTTTACAAAAACAAATTTTACTGGATGAATTTGTATAAAAAAAAAATAATTTAGTTAAAATCTCCTTCAGTTTGTGTCCACGTCTACTCTGAAATGCCTAGTGGTTAGAGGGGGGAGGCAGGTAGCCTGGTGGTTAGAGGGGGGAGGCAGGTAGCCTAGTGGTTAGAGGGGGGAGGCAGGTAGCCTAGTGGTTAGAGGGGGAGGCAGGTAGTCTAGTGGTTAGAGGGGGAGGCAGGTAGCCTGGTGGTGAGAGGGGGGAGGCAGGTAGCCTGGTGGTTAGAGGGGGCGAGGCAGGTAGCCTGGTGGTTAGAGGGGGAGGCAGGTAGCCTGGTGGTTAGAGGGGGAGGCAGGTAGCCTGGTGGTTAGAGGGGGGAGGCAGGTAGCCTGGTGGTTAGAGGGGGCGAGGCAGGAAGCCTGGTGGTTAGAGGGGGGAGGCAGGTAGCCTGGTGGTTAGAGGGGGCGAGGCAGGTAGCCTGGTGGTTAGAGGGGGCGAGGCAGGGAGCCTGGTGGTTAGAGGGGGCGAGGCAGGTAGCCTGGTGGTTAGAGGGGGAGGCAGGTAGCCTGGTGGTTAGAGGGGGCGAGGCAGGTAGCCTGGTGGTTAGAGGGGGCGAGGCAGGTAGCCTGGTGGTGAGAGGGGGGAGGCAGGTAGCCTGGTGGTTAGAGGGGGAGGCAGGTAGCCTGGTGGTTAGAGGGGGGAGGCAGGTAGCCTGGTGGTTAGAGGGGGCGAGGCAGGTAGCCTGGTGGTTAGAGGGGGCGAGGCAGGTAGCCTGGTGGTTAGAGGGGGAGGCAGGTAGCCTGGTGGTTAGAGGGGGAGGCAGGTAGCCTGGTGGTGAGAGGGGGGAGGCAGGTAGCCTGGTGGTTAGAGGGGGAGGCAGGTAGCCTGGTGGTTAGAGGGGGAGGCAGGTAGCCTGGTGGTTAGAGGGGGAGGCAGGTAGCCTGGTGGTTAGAGGGGGAGGCAGGTAGCCTGGTGGTTAGAGGGGGAGGCAGGTAGCCTGGTGGTTAGAGGGGGAGGCAGGTAGCCTGGTGGTGAGAGGGGGAGGCAGGTAGCCTGGTGGTTAGAGGGGGCGAGGCAGGTAGCCTGGTGGTTAGAGGGGGAGGCAGGTAGCCTGGTGGTGAGAGGGGGAGGCAGGGAGCCTGGTGGTTAGAGGGGGAGGCAGGTAGCCTGGTGGTTAGAGGGGGAGGCAGGTAGCCTGGTGGTTAGAGGGGGAGGCAGGTAGCCTGGTGGTTAGAGGGGGAGGCAGGTAGCCTGGTGGTTAGAGGGGGAGGCAGGTAGCCTGGTGGTTAGAGGGGGAGGCAGGTAGCCTGGTGGTTAGAGGGGGAGGCAGGTAGCCTGGTGGTTAGAGGGGGAGGCAGGTAGCCTGGTGGTTAGAGGGGGAGGCAGGTAGCCTGGTGGTTAGAGGGGGAGGCAGGTAGCCTGGTGGTTAGAGGGGGAGGCAGGTAGCCTGGTGGTTAGAGGGGGAGGCAGGTAGCCTGGTGGTTAGAGGGGGAGGCAGGTAGCCTAGTGGTTAGAGGGGGAGGCAGGTAGCCTGGTGGTTAGAGGGGGAGGCAGGTAGTCTAGTGGTTAGAGGGGGCGAGGCAGGTAGCCTGGTGGTGAGAGGGGGAGGCAGGTAGCCTGGTGGTGAGAGGGGGAGGCAGGTAGCCTGGTGGTGAGAGGGGGAGGCAGGGAGCCTGGTGGTGAGAGGGGGGAGGCAGGTAGCCTGGTGGTGAGAGGGGGGAGGCAGGTAGCCTGGTGGTTAGAGGGGGGAGGCAGGTAGCCTGGTGGTTAGAGGGGGGAGGCAGGTAGCCTGGTGGTTAGAGGGGGAGGCAGGTAGCCTGGTGGTGAGAGGGGGAGGCAGGTAGCCTGGTGGTGAGAGGGGAGGCAGGTAGCCTGGTGGTTAGAGGGGGAGGCAGGTAGCCTGGTGGTTAGAGGGGGAGGCAGGTAGCCTGGTGGTGAGAGGGGGAGGCAGGTAGCCTGGTGGTGAGAGGGGGAGGCAGGTAGCCTGGTGGTGAGAGGGGGAGGCAGGTAGCCTGGTGGTGCGAGGGGGAGGCAGGTAGCCTGGTGGTGAGAGGGGGAGGCAGGTAGCCTGGTGGTTAGAGGGGGGAGGCAGGTAGCCTGGTGGTGAGAGGGGGAGGCAGGTAGCCTGGTGGTTAGAGGGGGAGGCAGGTAGCCTGGTGGTGAGAGGGGGAGGCAGGTAGCCTGGTGGTTAGAGGGGGAGGCAGGTAGCCTGGTGGTTAGAGGGGGAGGCAGGGAGCCTGGTGGTGAGAGGGGGGAGGCAGGTAGCCTGGTGGTGAGAGGGGGGAGGCAGGTAGCCTGGTGGTTAGAGGGGGCGAGGCAGGTAGTCTAGTGGTTAGAGGGGGCGAGGCAGGTAGTCTAGTGGTTAGAGGGGGGAGGCAGGTAGCCTGGTGGTTAGAGGGGGCGAGGCAGGTAGCCTGGTGGTTAGAGGGGGAGGCAGGTAGCCTGGTGGTTAGAGGGGGGAGGCAGGTAGCCTGGTGGTTAGAGGGGGGAGGCAGGTAGCCTGGTGGTTAGAGGGGGCGAGGCAGGTAGTCTAGTGGTTAGAGGGGGCGAGGCAGGTAGCCTGGTGGTGAGAGGGGGGAGGCAGGTAGCCTGGTGGTTAGAGGGGGCGAGGCAGGTAGCCTGGTGGTTAGAGGGGGCGAGGCAGGTAGCCTGGTGGTTAGAGGGGGCGAGGCAGGTAGCCTGGTGGTTAGAGGGGGCGAGGCAGGTAGCCTGGTGGTGAGAGGGGGGAGGCAGGTAGCCTGGTGGTTAGAGGGGGCGAGGCAGGTAGCCTGGTGGTTAGAGGGGGCGAGGCAGGTAGCCTGGTGGTTAGAGGGGGCGAGGCAGGTAGCCTGGTGGTTAGAGGGGCGAGGCAGGTAGCCTGGTGGTGAGAGGGGGCGAGGCAGGTAGCCTGGTGGTTAGAGGGGGGGGAGGCAGGTAGCCTGGTGGTTAGAGGGGGCGAGGCAGGTAGCCTGGTGGTTAGAGGGGGAGGCAGGTAGCCTGGTGGTTAGAGGGGGAGGCAGGTAGCCTGGTGGTTAGAGGGGGAGGCAGGTAGCCTGGTGGTTAGAGGGGGCGAGGCAGGTAGCCTGGTGGTTAGAGGGGGAGGCAGGTAGCCTGGTGGTGAGAGGGGGGAGGCAGGTAGCCTGGTGGTTAGAGGGGGAGGCAGGTAGCCTGGTGGTTAGAGGGGGCGAGGCAGGTAGCCTGGTGGTTAGAGGGGGCGAGGCAGGTAGCCTGGTGGTTAGAGGGGGAGGCAGGTAGCCTGGTGGTTAGAGAGGGGGCGAGGCAGGTAGCCTGGTGGTTAGAGGGGCGAGGCAGGTAGCCTGGTGGTTAGAGGGGGCGAGGCAGGTAGCCTGGTGGTTAGAGGGGGGAGGCAGGTAGCCTGGTGGTTAGAGGGGGGAGGCAGGTAGCCTGGTGGTTAGAGGGGGCGAGGCAGGTAGCCTGGTGGTTAGAGGGGGCGAGGCAGGTAGCCTGGTGGTTAGAGGGGGAGGCAGGTAGCCTGGTGGTTAGAGGGGGAGGCAGGTAGCCTGGTGGTGAGAGGGGGAGGCAGGTAGCCTGGTGGTCAGAGGGGGGAGGCAGGTAGCCTGGTGGTTAGAGGGGGGAGGCAGGTAGCCTGGTGGTTAGAGGGGGCGAGGCAGGTAGCCTGGTGGTTAGAGGGGGCGAGGCAGGTAGCCTGGTGGTCAGAGGGGGGAGGCAGGTAGCCTGGTGGTTAGAGGGGGCGAGGCAGGTAGCCTGGTGGTTAGAGGGGGCGAGGCAGGTAGCCTGGTGGTTAGAGGGGGCGAGGCAGGTAGCCTGGTGGTTAGAGGGGGGAGGCAGTAACCGAAAGGTTGGTAGATCTAATCCCAGAGCTGACAAGGTAAAAGTCAGTCGTTCTGCCCCTGAGCAAGGCAGTTAACCCACTGTTCCTAGACCAGTTAACCCACTGTTCCTGGACCAGTTAACCCACTGTTCCTGGACCAGTTAACCCACTGTTCCTGGACCAGTTAACCCACTGTTCCTGGACCAGTTAACCCACTGTTCCTGGACCAGTTAACCCACTGTTCCTGGACCAGTTAACCCACTGTTCCTAGACCAGTTAACCCACTGTTCCTAGACCAGTTAACCCACTGTTCCTAGACCAGTTAACCCACTGTTCCTAGGCCGTCATTGTAAATACGAATTTGTTCTTAACTGACTTGCCTTGATACATTTTTTGAAATAAAATAAATGGTAATGGATCCTAAATAGGTACAAAAGTAGAAATATACAATATCCTTCTTTGCATATTTGGGTATTGTTCTCCACACTCGCAGTTACTTTAAGGAGCTCTGCCCCCAAACAAGACCAACTTTGGTTGGACCACACTACTGTTCAAAGGCTCTTACATATTGGAACTTATCCAGTCGCCTTCTCAATGGTACACACACACAACCCAAATGCATCGAGGCTTATAAATCCTTCTTTAACCTGTCTCTTCATCTACACTGACTTTAACCTGTCTCTTCCTCTTCCTCTACACTGACTTTAACCTGTCTCTTCCTCTTCCTCTACACTGACTTTAACCTGTCTCTTCCTCTTCCTCTTCACTGACTTTAACCTGTCTCTTCCTCTTCCTCTTCACTGACTTTAACCTGTCTCTTCCTCTACACTGACTTTAACCTGTCTCTTCATCTACACTGACTTTAACCTGTCTCTTCCTCTACACTGACTTTAACCTGTCTCTTCATCTACACTGACTTTAACCTGTCGTCTCTTCATCTACACTGACTTTAACCTGTCGTCTCTTCATCTACACTGACTTTAACCTGTCGTCTCTTCATCTACACTGACTTTAACCTGTCTCTTCCTCTTCATCTACACTGACTTTAACCTGTCTCTTCCTCTTCATCTACACTGACTTTAACCTGTCTCTTCATCTACACTGACTTCAACCTGTCTCTTCCTCTACACTGACTTCAACCTGTCTCTTCCTCTACACTGACTTCAACCTGTCTCTTCCTCTTCCTCTACACTGACTTTAACCTGTCTCTTCCTCTTCCTCTACACTGACTTTAACCTGTCTCTTCCTCTACACTGACTTTAACCTGTCTCTTCCTCTACACTGACTTTAACCTGTCTCTTCCTCTACACTGACTTTAACCTGTCTCTTCCTCTACACTGACTTTAACCTGTCTCTTCCTCTACACTGACTTTAACCTGTCTCTTCCTCTACACTGACTTTAACCTGTCTCTTCCTCTACACTGACTTTAACCTGTCTCTTCCTCTACACTGACTTTAACCTGTCTCTTCCTCTACACTGACTTTAACCTGTCTCTTCCTCTACACTGACTTTAACCTGTCTCTTCCTCTACACTGACTTTAACCTGTCTCTTCCTCTACACTGACTTTAACCTGTCTCTTCCTCTACACTGACTTTAACCTGTCTCTTCCTCTACACTGACTTTAACCTGTCTCTTCCTCTACACTGACTTTAACCTGTCTCTTCCTCTACACTGACTTTAACCTGTCTCTTCCTCTACACTGACTTTAACCTGTCTCTTCATCTACACTGACTTTAACCTGTCTCTTCCTCTACACTGACTTTAACCTGTCTCTTCCTCTACACTGACTTTAACCTGTCTCTTCCTCTACACTGACTTTAACCTGTCTCTTCCTCTACACTGACTTTAACCTGTCTCTTCCTCTACACTGACTTTAACCTGTCTCTTCCTCTACACTGACTTTAACCTGTCTCTTCCTCTACACTGACTTTAACCTGTCTCTTCCTCTACACTGACTTTAACCTGTCTCTTCCTCTACACTGACTTTAACCTGTCTCTTCCTCTACACTGACTTTAACCTGTCTCTTCCTCTACACTGACTTTAACCTGTCTCTTCCTCTACACTGACTTTAACCTGTCTCTTCCTCTTCCTCTACACTGACTTTAAAGTGGATTTAACAAGTGACGTCGATAACGGATCACAGCCTTCACCTGGATTCACCTGGTCAGTCTGTCATGAGATGTTGTTGTACAGTCTGTCTTTAAAGGAATGTGTGTTTTTGGTAACGGGATTTCAAGGCACAGGGCGATATTTCTTCAACTTGTAGAAGGCAGAGACATTTCTCCAACTAAATAGAAGTGATGATATTAGTTAACAGGTCTTTAAAACGGTGGTTCTGATGAATGGTTTTCTATATTCTGACGTGGTTCTGATACTATGTTCTGGTGAATGGTTTTCTATGTTCTGATGTGGTTCTGGTGAATGGTTTTCTATGTTCCGATGTAGTTCTGACGTGGTTCTGGTGAATGGTTTTCTATGTTCCGATGTGGTTCTGATGTGGTTCTGGTGAATGGTTTTCTATGTTCCGATGTGGTTCTGATGTGGTTCTGGTGAATGGTTTTCTATGTTCCGATGTAGTTCTGATGTAGTTCTGTTACCTTGTTCTGGTACAGTTGAAGTAGGAAGTTTACATACACTTAGGTTGGAGTCATTAAAACTCGTTTTTCAACCACTCCACATATTTCTTGTTAACCTCTAGCGTCGACCAATCCCGTATCCGGGAGCGTAATCATAGCCTCAAGCTCATTACCATAACGCAACGTTAATTATTCATGAAAATCGCAAATGAAATGAAATAAATATATTGTCTCACAAGCTTAGCCTTTTGTTAACACTGTCATCTCAGATTTTCAAAATATGCTATTCAACCATAGCAAAACAAGCATTTGTGTAAGAGTATTGATAGCTAGCATAGCATTAAGCCTAGCATTCAGCAGGCAACATTTTCACAAAAACAAGAAAAGCATTCAAATAAAATCATTTACCTTTGAAGAACCTCGGATGTTTTCAATGAGGAGACTCTCAGTAAGCTAGCAAATGTTCAGTTTTTCCAAAAATATTATTTGTGTAGGAGAAATCGCTCAGTTTTGTTCACGTTTGGCTAAGAAGAAAACCTGAAAATTCAGTCATTACAACGCCAAACTTTCTTCCAAATTAACTCCATAATATCGACAGAAACATGGCAAATGTTGTTTAGAATCAATCCTCAAGGTGTTTTTCGCATATCTATTTGATGATAAATCATTCATGGCAGTTGCCTTTCTCCTCTGAACCAAATGGAAAAATGCACGCAGCTGGAGATTGCGCAATAATTTCGATGGAGGACACCAAGCGGACACCTGGTCAATGTAGTCTCTTATGGTCAATCTTCCAATGATATGCCTACAAATACGTCACAATGCTGCAGACACCTTGGGGAAACGACAAAGTGTAGGCTCATTCCTGGCGCATTCACAGCCATATAAGGAGACATTGGAACACAGCGCATTCAAAATCTGGGGCACTTCCTGTATGAAATTTCATCTTGGTTTCCCCTGTAGCATTAGTTCTGTGGCACTCGCAGACAATATCTTTGCAGTTTTGGAAACGTCAGTGTTTTCTTTCCAAAGCTGTCAATTATATGCATAGTCAAGCATCTTTTTGTGACAAGATATCTTGTTTAAAACGGGAACGTTTTTTTTAATCCAAAAGTTAAAAGAGCGCCCCCTATATCGAAGAAGTTAACAAACTCTAGTTTTGGCAAGTCGGTGAGGACGTCTACTGTACAGGACACAAGTCATTTTTCACTATCACAATCCCAGTGGGTCAGAAGTTTACATACACAAGTTGACTGTGCCTTTAAACAGCTTGGGAAATTCCAGAAAAATGATGTCATGACTTTAGAAGCTTCTGATAGGCTCATTTATATAGTTTCAGTCAATTGGAAGTGTATTTCATGGCCTACCTTCAAACTCAGTGCCTCTGCTTGACATCATGAGAAAATCAAAATAAATCAGCCAAGATTTCAGAAAAACAACTGTAGACCTCCACAAGTCTGGTTCCTTGGGAGCAATTTCCAAACGCCTGAAGGTACCACGATCATCTGTACAAACAATAGTACACAAGTATAAACACCATGGGACCACACAGCCGTCATACCACTCAGGAAGGAGACCCGTTCTGTCTCCGAGAGATCAACGTACGTTGGTGGGAAAAGTGCAAATCAATCCCAGAACAACAGCAAAGGAGGTTGTGAAGATGCTGGAGGAAACGGGTACAAAATTATCTTGATCCACAGTAAAACAAGTCCTATATCAACATAACCTGAAAGGCTGCTCAGCAAGGAAGAAGCCACTGCTCTAAAACCGTCATTAAAAAAGCCAGACTACGGTATGCAACTGCACATGGGGACAAAGATCATACTTTTTGAAGAAATGTCCTCTGATGAAACAAATTACCATCGTTATGTTTGGAGGAAAAAGGGGGAGGCTTGCAAGCCCCAGAACACCATCCCAACAGTGAAACATGAGGGTGGCAGCATCATGTTGTGGGGGTGCTTTGCTGCTGGAGGGACTGGTGCACTTCATAAAATAGATGGCTTCATGAGGAAGGAAAATTGTGGATATTTTGAAGCAACATCTCAAGACATCAGTCAGGGAAGTTTAAGCTTGGTCGGAAATGGGTCTTCCAAATGGACAATGACCCCAAGCATACTTCCAAAGTTGTGGCAAAATGGCTTAAGGACAACAAAGTCAAGGTATTGGAGTGGCCGTCACAAAGCCCTGACCTCCAATTCTATAGAAGTGTTTTGGGCAGAACTGAAAAAGCGTGTGCGAGCCAGGAGGCCTACAAACCTGACTCAGTTACACCAGCTCTGTCAGGAGGAATGGGCCAAAATTCACTCAACGTATTGTGGGAAGCTTGTGGAAGGCTACCCGAAACGTTAGACCCAAGTTAAACAGTTTAAAGGCAATGCTACCAAATACTAATTGAGTGTATGTAAACTTCTGACCCACTGGGAATGTGATGAAAGAAATCCTTCTCTCTACTATTATTTCACATTCTTAAAATAAAGTGGTGATCCTAACTGACCTAACATGGAATTTTTACTAGGATTAAATGTCAGGAATTGTGAAACTTAGTTTAAATGTATTTGGCTAAGGTGTATGTAGTGTGTGTGTGTATGTGTGTGTATATTACACTGGAGTTTAGAGAGACGGTAGTGTGGGGGGAACACTAGACGGTAGTGTGGGGGGGGAACACTAGACGGTAGTGTGGGGGGGGACACTAGACGGTAGTGTGGGGGGGGAACACTAGACGGTAGTGTGGGGGGGGAACACTAGACGGTAGTGTGGGGGTGGAACACTAGACGGTAGTGTGGGGGTGGCACACTAGACGGTAGTGTGGGGGTGGCACACTAGACGGTAGTGTGGGGGGGGAACACTAGACGGTAGTGTGGGGGGGGGACACTAGACGGTAGTGTGGGGGGGGGTACACTAGACGGTAGTGTGGGGGTGGTACACTAGACGGTAGTGTGGGGGTGGCACACTAGACGGTAGTGTGGGGGGTACACTAGACGGTAGTGTGGGGGGTACACTAGATGGTAGTGTGGGGGGTACACTAGATGGTAGTGTGGGGTACACTAGACGGTAGTGTGGGGGGGGAACACTAGACGGTAGTGTGGGGGGTACACTAGACGGTAGTGTGGGGGGTACACTAGATGGTAGTGTGGGGGGGTACACTAGATGGTAGTGTGGGGGGACACTAGATGGTAGTGTGGGGGGGGACACTAGACGGTAGTGTGGGGGGGGACACCAGACGGTAGTGTGGGGGGGGGTACACTAGACGGTAGTGTGGGGGGGGACACTAGATGGTAGTGTGGGGGGACACTAGATGGTAGTGTGGGGGGACACTAGATGGTAGTGTGGGGGGACACTAGATGGTAGTGTGGGGGGGGACACTAGATGGTAGTGTGTGGGGGGAACACTAGACGGTAGTGTGGGGGGAACACTAGACGGTAGTGTGGGGGGAACACTAGACGGTAGTGTGGGGGGGGACACTAGACGGTAGTGTGGGGGGGTACACTAGACGGTAGTGTGGGGGGTACACTAGACGGTAGTGTGGGGGGGGGGACACTAGACGGTAGTGTGGGGGGGTACACTAGACGGTAGTGTGGGGGGTACACTAGACGGTAGTGTGGGGGGGGTACACTAGACGGTGGTGTGGGGGGAACACTAGACGGTAGTGTGGGGGGAACACTAGACGGTAGTGTGGGGGGTACACTAGACGGTAGTGTGGGGGAGTACACTAGACGGTAGTGTGGGGGGAGAACACTAGACGGTAGTGTGGGGGGAGAACACTAGACGGTAGTGTGGGGGGGGAACACTAGACGGTAGTGTGGGGGGGGGGTACACTAGACGGTAGTGGGGGGGGTACACTAGACGGTAGTGTGGGGGGGGACACTAGACGGTAGTGTGGGGGGTACACTAGACGGTAGTGGGGGGGGTACACTAGACGGTAGTGGGGGGGTACACTAGACGGTAGTGGGGGGGTACACTAGACGGTAGTGGGGGGGGTACACTAGATGGTAGTGGGGGGTACACTAGATGGTAGTGGGGGGGGTTGTGTTTGAATACTTGTTAACAGCTTGTTCCTTCTCTCCTCAGACGGACAGAACAAGGAGCCCCTCTGATCCCGAAGACCCAGGACGAGAACCACCATGGCTTAAACCCTGTGTTCCCACTAGACCCCTGACCCACTCCCTTGACCCCCCCCCTCACTGTCCCCGACCCCCTCCCTTGACCCCCCTGTCCCCAACCCCACCCCCAGTCTCTCCCCGGCCTCCCTAACCCCGTCCATGTAAGGGGTTGGGCAGCCCCCCCTCCCCGAATCCCACTGGAGCCATGATGAACCTCCAGAAGCACCAAACCATGGGCTCTGACCGGGACCTTCAGTCCTCCTCCTCAGTCAGCCTGCCCTCCGTCAAGAAGGCCCCCAAGAAGAGACGTCTGTCCATGGGGAACCTGTTCAGACGGCGCCGGGACCCCAAGAGGAAGTCCATGGAGCTCCACGGAGGAGGAGGGGTGGATGGTATCGCCAGCATAGACAGCATCCACTCAGACCTCATGCTGAACGATAAGAACTCTGCCTTCTCAGTGGCCGGAGCTGCCTGCACCTCCTCCCTCGGGCCGTCCTCCTCCTCCTCTTCCTCCCGGGGTCGAGAGCTGCTGGAGTGCCCTCTGTGCCTTCTACGTCACTCTCGGGACAGTTTCCCGGACATCATGACCTGCCACCACCGCTCCTGTGCGGATTGCCTGCGCCAGTACTTGCGAATAGAGATCAGTGAGTCGCGCGTCAACATCAGCTGTCCAGAGTGCTCCGAGCGGTTCAACCCCCACGACATCCGCATCATCCTGGGAGACCAGCCCCTCATGGAGAAGTACGAGGAGTTCATGTTGAGACGATGGCTGGTGGCCGACCCTGACTGTCGCTGGTGCCCTGCCCCAGACTGTGGGTAAGAACCTCCGCCCAGGCACGCTGGGCAGACTGAACCTCAGACACACAGGGCAGACTGAACCTCAGCTCAGACACACACTGGGCAGACTGAACCTCCGCTCAGACACACTGGGCAGACTGAACCTCCGCTCAGACACACACAGGGCAGACTGAACCTCAGCTCAGACACACACAGGGCAGACTGAACCTCCGCTCAGACACACAGGGCAGACTGAACCTCCGCTCAGACACACACAGGGCAGACTGAACCTCAGCTCAGACACACACAGGGCAGACTGAACCTCCGCTCAGACACACACAGGGCAGACTGAACCTCAGCTCAGACACACACAGGGCAGACTGAACCTCAGCTCAGACACACACAGGGCAGACTGAACCTCAGCTCAGACACACAGGGCAGACTGAACCTCAGCTGAGACACACACAGGGCAGACTGTGAACCTCAGCTCAGACACACACAGGGCAGACTGAACCTCAGCTCAGACACACACAGGGCAGACTGAACCTCAGCTCAGACACACACAGGGCAGACTGAACCTCAGCTCAGACACACACAGGGCAGACTGAACCTCAGCTCAGACACACACAGGGCAGACTGAACCTCAGCTCAGACACACACAGGGCAGACTGAACCTCAGACACACAGGGCAGACTGAACCTCAGCCCAGACACACACAGGGCAGACTGAACCTCAGCCCAGACACACACAGGGCAGACTGAACCTCAGACACACAGGGCAGACTGAACCTCAGCTCAGACACACACAGGGCAGACTGAACCTCAGCTCAGACACACACAGGGCAGACTGAACCTCAGCTCAGACACACACAGGGCAGACTGAACCTCAGCTCAGACACACACAGGGCAGACTGAACCTCAGCTCAGACACACAGGGCAGACTGAACCTCAGCTGAGACACACACAGGGCAGACTGTGAACCTCAGCTCAGACACACACAGGGCAGACTGAACCTCAGCTCAGACACACACAGGGCAGACTGAACCTCAGCTCAGACACACACAGGGCAGACTGCGAACCTCAGACACACACTGGGCAGACTGAACCTCAGCTCAGACACACACAGGGCAGACTGAACCTCAGCTCAGACACACACTGGGCAGACTGCGAACCTCAGCTCAGACACACACAGGGCAGACTGAACCTCAGCTCAGACACACACAGGGCAGACTGTGAACCTCAGCTCAGACACAGAGGGCTGGTCCACAGACATTTCTGGATCAGATGAAATCATGTTGCCAATATTAGCACAGTTGGCAATGGACTTGAAATAATTTTGTGGTCTAAGCCCCAGTAGTAGATACGAGTATAAATTCAGCCTTCTGTTGTCCCTGAAACCTGTTCTCAGGTTCCAAAATAAAATGAACACTTTAGGCCATTAGACAGACCTACTAAAGATCTAGCTGCTGCGGGTGTTTCAGTAGGGCCCTGAGCTCTGTTTGTCCCAGTGGGGGTCCCAGTGTTTCAGTAGGGCCTTGAGCTCTGTTTGTCCCAGTGTTTCAGTAGGGCCCTGAGCTCTGTTTGTCCCAGTGGGGGTCCCAGTGTTTCAGTAGGGCCCTGAGCTCTGTTTGTCCTTGTGGGGGTCCCAGTGTTTCAGTAGGGCTCTGAGCTCTGTTTGTCCCTGTGGGGGTCCCAGTGTTTCAGTAGGGCCCTGAGCTCTGTTTGTCCTTGTGGGGGTCCCAGTGTTTCAGTAGGGCTCTGAGCTCTGTTTGTCCCTGTGGGGGTCCCAGTGTTTCAGTAGGGCCCTGAGCTCTGTTTGTCCCAGTGTTTCAGTAGGGCCCTGAGCTCTGTTTGTCCCAGTGGGGGTCCCAGTGTTTCAGTAGGCCCTGAGCTCTGTTTGTCCCAGTGGGGGTCCCAGTGTTTCAGTAGGGCCCTGAGCTCTGTTTGTCCCAGTGGGGGTCCCAGTGTTTCAGTAGGCCTTGTGGGGGTCCCAGTGTTTCAGTAGGGCCCTGAGCTCTGTTTGTCCCTGTGGGGGTCACAGTGTTTCAGTAGGCCTTGTGGGGGTCCCAGTGTTTCAGTAGGGCCCTGAGCTTTGTTTGTCCCTGTGGGGGTCCCAGTGTTTCAGTAGGCCTTGTGGGGGTCCCAGTGTTTCAGTAGGGCCCTGAGCTCTGTTTGTCCCAGTGTTTCAGTAGGGCCCTGAGCTCTGTTTGTCCCTGTGGGGTCCCAGTGTTTCAGTAGGCCCTGAGCTCTGTTTGTCCCTGTGTTTCAGTAGGGCCCTGAGCTCTGTTTGTCCCAGTGGGGGTCCCAGTGTTTCAGTAGGCCTTGTGGGGGTCCCAGTGTTTCAGTAGGGCCCTGAGCTCTGTTTGTCCCTGTGGGGTCCCAGTGTTTCAGTAGGGCCCTGAGCTCTGTTTGTCCCTGTGGGGGTCCCAGTGTTTCAGTAGGGCCCTGAGCTCTGTTGGTCCCAGTGGGGGGTCCAGTGTTTCAGTAGGGCCCTGAGCTCTGTTTGTCCCTGGGTTTCAGTAGGGCCCTGAGCTCTGTTTGTCCCTGTGGGGTCCCAGTGTTTCAGTAGGGCCCTGAGCTCTGTTTGTCCCAGTGTTTCAGTAGGGCCCTGAGCTCTGTTTGTCCCAGTGTTTCAGTAGGGCCCTGAGCTCTGTTTGTCCCAGTGGGGGGTCCAGTGTTTCAGTAGGGCCCTGAGCTCTGTTTGTCCCTGGGTTTCAGTAGGGCCCTGAGCTCTGTTTGTCCCAGTGTTTCAGTAGGGCCCTGAGCTCTGTTTGTCCCTGTGGGGGTCCCAGTGTTTCAGTAGGGCCCGGAGCTCTGTTTGTCCCTGTGGGGGTCCCAGTGTTTCAGTAGGGCCCTGAGCTCTGTTTGTCCCTGGGTTTCAGTAGGGCCCTGAGCTCTGTTTGTCCCAGTGTTTCAGTAGGGCCCTGAGCTCTGTTTGTCCCTGTGGGGGTCCCAGTGTTTCAGTAGGGCCCTGAGCTCCGTTTGTCCCTGTGGGGGGTCCCAGTGTTTCAGTAGGGCCCTGAGCTCTGTTAGTCCCAGTGTTTCAGTAGGGCCCTGAGCTCTGTTTGTCCCTGTGGGGGTCCCAGTGTTTCAGTAGGGCCCTGAGCTCCGTTTGTCCCTGTGGGGGGTCCCAGTGTTTCAGTAGGGCCCTGAGCTCTGTTTGTCCCTGTGGGGGTCCCAGTGTTTCAGTAGGGCCCTGAGCTCCGTTTGTCCCTGTGGGGGTCCCAGTGTTTCAGTAGGCCCTGAGCTCTCTCTGGGGAGGAGAGTGTGTGTGCCTGTAACCTTCAGCTGTGTGTCTGGTCCTCTACTTGCCTGCTGCCTGTCTCAGTGGAACAATAGACTAGGGTAGAGCTGGCCTGCCTCAGTGGAACAATAGACCAGGGTAGGGCTGGCCTGTCTCAGTGGAACAATAGACCAGGGTAGGGCTGGCCTGTCTCAGTGGAACAATAGACCAGGGTAGGGCTGGCCTGCCTCAGTGGAACAATAGACCAGGGTAGGGCTGGCCTGCCTCAGTGGAACAATAGACCAGGGTAGGGCTGGCCTGTCTCAGTGGAACAATAGACCAGGGTAGGGCTGGCGTGTCTCAGTGGTACAATAGACCAGGGTAGGGCTGGCCTGTCTCAGTGGTACAATAGACCAGGGTAGGGCTGACCTGCCTCAGTGGAACAATAGACCAGGGTAGGGCTGGCCTGTCTCAGTGGAACAATAGACCAGGGTAGGGCTGGCCTGTCTCAGTGGAACAATAGACCAGGGTAGGGCTGGCCTGTCTCAGTGGAACAATAGACCAGGGTAGGGCTGGCCTGTCTCAGTGGAACAATAGACCAGGGTAGGGCTGGCCTGTCTCAGTGGAACAATAGACCAGGGTAGGGCTGGCCTGTCTCAGTGGAACAATAGACCAGGGTAGGGCTGGCCTGTCTCAGTGGTACAATAGACCAGGGTAGGGCTGGCCTGTCTCAGTGGTACAATAGACCAGGGTAGGGCTGACCTGCCTCAGTGGAACAATAGACCAGGGTAGGGCTGGCCTGTCTCAGTGGAACAATAGACCAGGGTAGGGCTGGCCTGTCTCAGTGGAACAATAGAGCAGGGTAGGGCTGGCCTGTCTCAGTGGAACAATAGAGCAGGGTAGGGCTGGCCTGTCTCAGTGGAACAATAGAGCAGGGTAGAGCTGGCCTGCCTCAGTGGAACAATAGAGCAGGGTAGGGCTGGCCTGTCTCCGTGGAACAATAGACCAGGGTAGGGCTGGCCTGTCTCAGTGGAACAATAGACCAGGGTAGGGCTGGCCTGTCTCAGTGGAACAATAGACCAGGGTAGGGCTGGCCTGTCTCAGTGGAACAATAGACCAGGGTAGGGCTGGCCTGTCTCAGTGGTACAATAGACCAGGGTAGGGCTGGCCTGTCTCAGTGGTACAATAGACCAGGGTAGGGCTGACCTGCCTCAGTGGAACAATAGACCAGGGTAGGGCTGGCCTGTCTCAGTGGAACAATAGACCAGGGTAGGGCTGGCCTGTCTCAGTGGAACAATAGACCAGGGTAGGGCTGGCCTGTCTCAGTGGAACAATAGACCAGGGTAGGGTTGGCCTGTCTCAGTGGAACAATAGACCAGGGTAGGGCTGGCCTGTCTCAGTGGTACAATAGAGCAAGGTAGGGCTGGCCTGTCTCAGTGGAACAATAGACCAGGGTAGGGCTGGCCTGTCTCAGTGGAACAATAGACCAGGGTAGGGCTGGCCTGTCTCAGTGGTACAATAGACCAGGGTAGGGCTGGCCTGTCTCAGTGGAACAATAGACCAGGGTAGGGCTGGCCTGTCTCAGTGGAACAATAGACCAGGGTAGGGCTGGCCTGTCTCAGTGGAACAATAGACCAGGGTAGGGCTGGCCTGTCTCAGTGGAACAATAGACCAGGGTAGGGCTGGCCTGCCTCAGTGGAACAATAGACCAGGGTAGGGCTGGCCTGTCTCAGTGGAACAATAGACCAGGGTAGGGCTGGCCAGGCATGTGGCCCTGCAGTGTGCTGTGTTTAGCTTTAAACCCGTTGTGTCTATAACCTACTAAACATAGCCAATATGCAGGGATAATGTATTGGGCGTGCTGAGCATAGCCGATAAGAAGGGATAATGTATTGGGCCTGCTGAGCATAGCCAATAAGCAGGGATAATGTATTGGGCCTACTGAGCATAGCCAATATGCAGGGATAATGTATTGGGCCTGCTGAGCATAGCCAATATGCAGTGATAATGTATTGGGCCTATAGCCTACTGAACATAGCCAATAAGCAGGGATAATGTATTGGGCCTGCTGAGCATAGCCAATAAGCAGGGATAATGTATTGGACCTACTGAGCATAGCCAATAAGCAGTGATAATGTATTGGGCCTATTGAGCATAGCCAATCAGCAGGGATAATGTATGGGGCCTACTGAGCATAGCCAATAAGCAGGGATAATCGAGACAAAGATGAACGGAGTGAAGCACAGAGAGATCCTTGATGAAAACCTGCTCCAGAGCGCTCAGTTACCTCAGACATGGACGAAGGTTCACCTTCCAAAAAGGGAAACGACCCTGAGCAGATGACGGTCAGTGCAGATACATTTTCTTGGTGGCTGAAGAAATGATTGGATTTCCTGACCCAAATATGACCATTTGATCATTTCTAAGGTTATAAAACCGCGTATGAATATGGTTTAGTTTGTTTTACTAAAGTAATAGATGAGTTTCTGCAAGTTATTCACCTCTAAAAACAATTAAGTTACAGCGACAACACTAGATCCGCTAGCTAGGTTAAAAAATAGCTTGTCTAATGTTACATGGAAACTTCCAGAACCAAAGGAAATGGAGAAATCATCAGATGGACAATTAACAGCAAAATATGGGTTTGGGTACTCTTCTTCAGAATGTAACTGGGCGGGGGGGGGGGATACTGCTATGGGGGATGGAGATTTAATGAGTACGGACAACAATGGTCACAACTTGCACCCCTCCAGTCCCCAGCTCAGGCCGTTACCTTACGGTCCCAGTACTCTGGTCAACCCCAGGGGGAAAAGATGAGGCCAAGAGGGTATGTCACTTCTTGAGATGCAAGATAATATCGTGATGCTTTTTGACAGCAACGATCGATGAAAGGGAACGTGACTTGGAGGGATATGGTTAGGGAGAATACAATGGACATTTAGGCCATGGAAAAAAAAAAACATCTGACTATCTTTTGGAGAAGTGAAACCCCTCAAAAGTGTAAGTTATCTGGCAGAAAAATGAGAAGGGGACGAAACTCGAGCAAAAGGTGAACGAGGAGGAGAGATCCCAGCGCAGGTGGAACCTGAGGCTCCATGGAATTCCAGAGCAGGCGGGTGAGGACATCAAATGCAGAGGTGTTGACATCTGTGGAGCGGTCATTCCAGAGTTGTTGACATCTGTGGAGCGGTCATTCCAGAGTTGTTGTCATCTGTGGAGCTGTCATTCCAGAGTTGTTGTCATCTGTGGAGCTGTCATTCCAGACTTGTTGACATCTGTGGAGCTGTCATTCCAGAGTTGTTGTCATCTGTGGAGCTGTCATTCCAGAGTTGTTGACATCTGTGGAGCTGTCATTCCAGAGTTGTTGACATCTGTGGAGCTGTCATTCCAGAGTTGTTGACATCTGTGGAGCTGTCATTCCAGAGTTGTTGACATCTGTGGAGCTGTCATTCCAGAGTTGTTGACATCTGTGGAGCTGTCATTCCAGAGTTGTTGACATCTGTGGAGCTGTCATTCCAGAGTTGTTGACATCTGTGGAGCTGTCATTCCAGAGTTGTTGACATCTGTGGAGCTGTCATTCCAGAGTTGTTGACATCTGTGGAGCTGTCATTCCAGAGTTGTTGACATCTGTGGAGCTGTCATTCCAGAGTTGTTGACATCTGTGGAGCTGTCATTCCAGAGTTGTTGACATCTGTGGAGCTGTCATTCCAGAGTTGTTGACATCTGTGGAGCTGTCATTCCAGAGTTGTTGACATCTGTGGAGCTGTCATTCCAGAGTTGTTGACATCTGTGGAGCTGTCATTCCAGAGTTGTTGACATCTGTGGAGCTGTCATTCCAGAGTTGTTGACATCTGTGGAGCTGTCATTCCAGAGTTGTTGACATCTGTGGAGCTGTCATTCCAGAGTTGTTGACATCTGTGGAGCTGTCATTCCAGAGTTGTTGACATCTGTGGAGCTGTCATTCCAGAGTTGTTGACATCTGTGGAGCTGTCATTCCAGAGTTGTTGACATCTGTGGAGCTGTCATTCCAGAGTTGTTGACATCTGTGGAGCTGTCATTCCAGAGTTGTTGACATCTGTGGAGCTGTCATTCCAGAGTTGTTGACATCTGTGGAGCTGTCATTCCAGAGTTGTTGACATCTGTGGAGCTGTCATTCCAGAGTTGTTGACATCTGTGGAGCGGTCATTCCAGAGTTGTTGACATCTGTGGAGCGGTCATTCCAGAGTTGTTGACATCTGTGGAGCGGTCATTCCAGAGTTGTTGACATCTGTGGAGCGGTCATTCCAGAGTTGTTGACATCTGTGGAGCGGTCATTCCAGAGTTGTTGACATCTGTGGAGCTGACATTCCAGAGTTGTTGACATCTGTGGAGCTGTCATTCCAGAGTTGTTGACATCTGTGGAGCTGTCATTCCAGAGTTGTTGACATCTGTGGAGCTGTCATTCCAGAGTTGTTGACATCTGTGGAGCGGTCATTCCAGAGCTGTTGACATCTGTGGAGCTGACATTCCAGAATCAAAAGCCAAACTACAGGAAAATGTGGACATCGTCCATCGTTTGGGATTCAAGGATTAAGAGACCGAGGACAACCATCATCCGGTTCACTAACAGATCTACACGGGATCTTCTCTGGAGGCGAGCGAAGAACAGATCTACACGGGATCTTCTCTGGAGGCGAGCGAAGAACAGATCGACACGGGATCTTCTCTGGAGGCGAGCGAAGAACAGATATACACGGGATCTTCTCTGGAGGCGAGCGAAGAACAGATCTACACGGGATCTTCTCTGGAGGCGAGCGAAGAACAGATCTACACGGGATCTTCTCTGGAGGCGAGCGAAGAACAGATCTACACGGGATCTTCTCTGGAGGCGAGCGAAGAACAGATCGACACAGGATCTTCTCTGGAGGCGAGCGAAGAATTGTGAGTTTCTCATCAAGCAAAACACTGAGGTTCACGGAGGATCTGACCTCAGCGGATAAAGAGAGGAACTGTGGCTGCTGGCGGCTGCAGCCTGAACGGCAGGAAAAAGACTTATTTTATCGGTGCAAGAATGGTCATCGATGGGAGAGAAACGCGGACACATCAGAACATTGGAGAGAGAGCCGAACTCGGACAGGACTGGAAAGCCAAAAAACTGCCGTAATTGCCCGTTGAAAAGCAGCCTTTTATTATAAAAAATGTAGACCAACACTTGAATGAGAAAAGGCTGACCTGAGAACTGGCTAAACTAAACACTAACTACGGGTGACTAACTGCTTATTGTAAGGTCTACACAATGCCTCCCCCTTGTGGGAGTAAGAATTTATTTTTTTGAACCTTTTTTTAATTAACTTGGCAAGTCGGTTTAAGAACAAATTCTTATTTACAAAGACTGCCTCCCCCGGACGACGCTGGACCAATTGTACGCCGCCCTGTGGGACGCCCAACCGCGGCCGGATTCAATGCAGCCCGGAGGAATGCTTCAGTAACTTTATGACCAGTATTTGTTGGTTTTATTTTGTTAGGGTTTTATTTTGTTAGGGTTTTATTTTGTTAGGGTTTTATTTTGTTAGGGTTTTATTTTGTTAGGTTTATTTTGTTAGGGTTTTATTTTGTTAGGTTTATTTTGTTTTATTTTGTCGGGTTTATTTTGTTTTTTATTTTGTCGGGTTTATTTTGTTAGGTTTATTTTGTTTTATTTTGTCGGGTTTATTTTGTTTTTTATTTTGTTGGGTTTATTTTGTTTTATTTTGTTTATTTTGTTTTATTTTGTTGGGTTTATTTTGTCGGGGTTTATTTTGTCGGGTTTTATTTTGTCGGGTTTATTTTGTTGGAGGTTTATTTTGTCGGGTTTATTTTGTTGGAGGTTTATTTTGTCGGGTTTTATTTTGTCGGGTTTATTTTGTTGGAGGTTGTTAATTAGGGGGTGAAATCCTTTAGAGTTACATATCCTGGGGAAAAGCTGATATTAGCATAACAAGGTTGTTGGTTGAAGTTTATGTCTTAATCTCTTTCTTCAATTCATGTCAGGGGTATTCGTCATTTACTCAAACGTAAGGCTATTTTCCTGCAAACGATTTAACACAGACTTGTACTTTCTACAAGAGACTCATGCTTGTTCTTCCGATCTATCTGTTTGGAAAAATCAATGGGGTAACGATATCTGATTATCATATGGCAACAACCACTCTGCAGGTGTAGTGGTTTTAAGAGGTGCATTTAAAGGGGAGGTCATCAGTAGTAAGACTCACCACTCTGCAGGTGTAGCAGTTTTAAGAGGTACATTTAAAGGGGAGGTCATCTGTAGTAAGACTCCCCACTCTGCAGGTGTAGCGGTTTTAAGAGGTGCATTTAAAGAGGAGGTCATCAGTAGTAAGACTCACCACTCTGGACATTGGTTAATTTTAACAGTGAAATGTTTTTTATTAGGGAATATTTATGCATCCAACAACAAACAGGATTTTATTTCAAGAAGAGATGAATAGAGTTGAAGGTGTATTTCAGGAGAAAATGATCTCAGGTGGAGATGTTAATTCTGTATCTAACGTGCTGATTGACAGATCCAGGTTAATCCTGAGTTTTTATCATCTATTTCTTGGGGATTAGTCAATATTTGGAGATCTCCATATCCTGAGAAAAAAGGACTTCACTTGGTGTAACAAGGACATGTCCAGACTGCCAAGAGTTGACTTCTCATTCATTAGATAACACTGTAGTCAAGGTATCCATTGAACCATCCAAATCTTACCGATCGTAAAGTTTTTTATATTTTTATCTAGGCAATTCAGTTAAGGAACAGTGGGTTAACTGCCTGTTCAGAGGCAGAACAACAGATTTGTACCTTGTCAGCTCGGGGGTTTGAACTTGCAACCTTCCGGTTACTAGTCCAACACTCTTACCACTAGGCTACCCTGCCGCCCCTACACTCTAACCACTAGAATACCCTGCTGCCTCTACACTCTAACCACTAGGCTACCTGCCACCTCTACACTCTAACCACTAGGCTACCTGCCACCTCTACACTCTAACCACTAGGCTACCCTGCCGCCTCTACACTCTAACCACTAGGCTACCCTGCCGCCTCTACACTCTAACCACTAGGCTACCCTGCCGCCTCTACACTCTAACCACTAGGCTACCCTGCCGCCTCTACACTCTAACCACTAGGCTACCCTGCCGCCTCTACACTCTAACCACTAGGCTACCCTGCCGCCTCTACACTCTAACCACTAGGCTACCCTGCCGCCTCTACACTCTAACCACTAGGCTACCCTGCCGCCTCTACACTCTAACCACTAGGCTACCCTGCCGCCTCTACACTCTAACCACTAGGCTACCCTGCCGCCTCTACACTCTAACCACTAGGCTACCCTGCCGCCTCTACACTCTAACCACTAGGCTTACCCTGCCCCCTCTACACTCTAACCACTAGGTTACCCTGCCACCTCTACACTCTAACCACTAGGCTACCCTGCCGCCTCCACACTCTAACCACTAGGCTTACCCTGCCCCCTCTACACTCTAACCACTAGGCTTACCCTGCCCCCTCTACACTCTAACCACTAGGCTACCCTGCCGCCTCTACACTCTAACCACTAGGTTACCCTGCCGCCTCTACACTCTAACCACTAGGTTACCCTGCCGCCTCTACACTCTAACCACTAGGCTTCCCTGCCGCCTCTACACTCTAACCACTAGGCTACCCTGCCACCTCTACACTCTAACCACTAGGCTACCCTGCCCCCTCTACACTCTAACCACTAGGCTACCCTGCCCCCCCTATTAATGGATCCTATTAATGGATCTGAAGTTAATAAACAGAGTTATTGGAAACTCCATAGTAGACTGTTGGATCCATTTCAAGATGGATGCCAAACATATTATACAAGACAATTGGAGGGAAGCCCAACTATCTTAGTCTTATGGAAAATATTGTAAATGAATGAAGTATGAGACAAACAGCCATGAAGAGAGGTAATGAAATGGCTGAACTTAAAAGATTTGAGGGAAGATAAACTTATTAAGGAAATACTTTCTCTAATATCTATGGACCTTGATGAAGAAGGAAATGCTGTTATTCTCTTTACAATTAGAAATGGACCGGATGTATAGAGAGAGAGCAGAAGGAGATGGTTGGAGGGTCTGTTATTCTCTTTACAAATAGAAATGGACAGGATGTATAGAGAGAGAGCAGAAGGAGATGGTTGGAGGGGCAGTTATTCTCTTTACAACTAGAAATGGACCGGATGTATAAAGAGAGAGAGCAGAAGGAGATGGTTGGAGGGTCTGTTATTCTCTTTACAACTAGAAATGGACAGGATGTATAGAGAGAGAGCAGAAGGAGATGGTTGGAGGGTCTGTTATTCTCTTTACAACTAGAAATGGACAGGATGTATAGAGAGAGAGCAGAAGGAGATGGTTGGAGGGGCAGTTATTCTCTTTACAACTAGAAATGGACAGGATGTATAGAGAGAGAGCAGAAGGAGATGGTTGGAGGGTCTGTTATTCTCTTTACAACTAGAAATGGACAGGATGTATAGAGAGAGAGCAGAAGGAGATGGTTGGAGGGTCTGTTATTCTCTTTACAAATAGAAATGGACCGGATGTATAGAGAGAGAGCAGAAGGAGATGGTTGGAGGGTCTGTTATTCTCTTTACAACTAGAAATGGACAGGAAGTATAAAGAGAGAGCAGAAGGAGATGGTTGGAGGGTCTGCTATTCTCTTTACAACTAGAAATGGACAGGATGTATAGAGAGAGAGCAGAAGGAGATGGTTGGAGGGTCTGTTATTCTCTTTACAAATAGAAATGGACCGGATGTATAGAGAGAGAGAATAGAAGGAGATGGTTGGTGGAAGGTGGGGAAAAAACACAACCGTTACAATTTTAGAGAAGTTCAGAATTTCCATCTATTCATAGGCTTCATGTAGATGACAATGAAAACTCCAAAGATATTTCAAAACTTGTTTCAGAATTCTATGGTAACCTTTATCCCAGTAATGCCTGTCCTACTCGTGACATATCTGCCTGTCCTGCCTCTGTCAAAGACTATGCAAAATTCATAGACTTCCAAACGTCTAGTGATTTAAGTGAAAAGATAACAAATCTCCAGGGAATGATGGCATTATCAGTGAATTCTATAAATATTTTCAGAAGGATATTTGTTATATTTAATGTTTTTAAAGAGGCAGTTGATTTATGGCTCCTGCCTGTTTCAATGACAACAAGGCCTCATTTCTGTAAAACCCAAACCAAACAAGATCCTGTGACGTCAGACGATTGGAGACCAAATCACGTCACTGAACAGTGATGCAAAGCTGCTTGTATCCGTCTTTGCAGAAAGACTTAAAAAAGGTCTTGACCAAATCATTGATGAACCCCAGTCTGGTTTTATGAAGAGCAGACACACATGGCATATTCAACTCGTATTGGACTTGACAGACGGCAACGAGAACATTATGGAAGACTGCTTTGTTTTATTTGTGGACATTTAAAAGGCTTTTGATACAGTTAAACATTATTTTATTTTTGAGACTCTTTCGATTTTTGTTTTGTTTTAGGTCAATATAATTAAGTAACAGCTCTGTTAAATTATCCCACGGAACTTCAGAGATTCAACATTGGATGCGGAATTAAACAAAGATGTCCAATTTCTCCTTATTTTTATTGGTCGCAAGTTACGGCACTTCATATCAGTGAGGATAGTTTTAGGGGTGTTATGACACTTCATATCGATAAGGATAGTTTTAGGGTGTTATGACACTTCATATCAATAAGGATAGTTTTAGGGGTGTTATGACACTTCATATCGATAAGGATAGTTTTAGGGTGTTATGACACTTCATATCGATAAGGATAGTTTTAGGGTGTTATGACACTTCATATCAATAAGGATAGTTTTAGGGGTGTTATGACACTTCATATCAATAAGGATAGTTTTAGGGGTGTTATGACACTTCATATCAATAAGGATCAATAAGGATAGTTTTAGGGGTGTTATGACACTTCATATCGATAAGGATAGTTTTAGGGGTGTTATGACACTTCATATCAATAAGGATCGATAAGGATAGTTTTAGGGGTGTTATGACACTTCATATCAATAAGGATCAATAAGGATAGTTTTAGGGGTGTTATGACACTTCATATCGATAAGGATAGTTTTAGGGTGTTATGACACTTCATATCAATAAGGATAGTTTTAGGGTGTTATGACACTTCATATCAATAAGGATAGTTTTAGGGTGTTATGACACTTCATATCAATAAGGATAGTTTTAGGGGTGTTATGACACTTCATATCGATAAGGATAGTTTTAGGGGTGTTATGACACTTCATATCAATAAGGATAGTTTTAGGGGTGTTATGACACTTCATATCAATAAGGATAGTGTTAGGGGTGTTATGACACTTCATATCGATAAGGACAGTTTTAGGGGTGTTCAGATGCCAGATAAAGAGAGAACATGTTCACAGTTGGCTGACGCCATTGTTTTGTTGCCATAATGATCATTAAGGTTGCTCTCTGAATATTAGGACGTGAATTATTTGTGTTGATGAGGTGGCGGCCCACGGCTCAAGCTGCTTGGTGTCTGCCACGACAACTTGCTGCCTCTGACTCGCTGAACATTTCTCAAGTATTGGACAAGGTTTCCTGTCATGTCTACTACTAACAACAGCTCTGTAGTGAGACTGTTCTGTATTACTGTCCTGTTACATCATGCAGTCGAACGCACTGCTGGTCAGAGGGGATTTGGGAACGTCAGTTCAGAGTCCAGCCTGTGGAGAGGGACTGAGAGGAGAACACACACATGTTGGAGTAGCCAGCTCTGGGAGGGAGGGGGCCAATGGTTCCAGCTGAACTTTAGCCCTGCTGGGCTGGGTGGGGTCTGTGAGTCAAGAGGAGAGGGACTGACTGAGAGGAGAACACACACATGTTGGAGCAGACCGCTCTGGGAGGGAGGGGGCCAATGGTTCCAGCTGGGTGGGGCTGTGAGTCAAGAGTAGAGGGCTGGAGCAGGAGAGAGACTGACTCCACTATGGGCCAAACCCACACACTCAACCTTCCCTGTCTCACTATGGGCCAAACCCCCACACTAAACCCTCCCTGTATCCCTATGGGCCAAAACACACACACACACACACACACACACACACACACACACACACACACACACATCTCCCTGTCTCCCTTTGGACCAAAACCCCACACTCAATCCTCGGTGTCTCCCTATGGACCAAACCCCCCACACTCAATCCTCCCTGTGGGCCAAAACCCCACACTCAATCCTCGGTGTCTCCCTATGGACCAAACCCCCCACACTCAACCCTCCCTGTGGGCCAAACCCCCCACACTCAACCCTCCCTGTCTCCCTATGGACCAAACCCCCACACTCAACCCTCCCTGTCTCCCTATGGACCAAACCCTCCCACACTCAACCCTCCCTGTCTCCCTATGGACCAAACCCCCCACACTCAACCCTCCCTGTCTCCCTATGGACCAAACCCCCCACACTCAACCCTCCCTGTCTCCCTATGGACCAAACCCCCCCACACTCAATCCTCCCTGTCTCCCTATGGACCAAACCCCCCACACTCAACCCTCCCTGTCTCCTTATGGACCAACCCCCCCCACACTCAACCCTCCCTGTCTCCTTATGGACCAACCCCCCCCACACTCAAACCCCCACACTCAACCCTCCCTGTCTCCCTATGGACCAAACCCTCCCACACTCAACCCTCCCTGTCTCCCTATGGACCAAACCCTCCCACACTCAACCCTCCCTGTCTCCCTATAGACCAAACCCCCCACACTCAACCCTCCCTGTCTCCCTATGGACCAAACCCCCCACACTCAACCCTCCCTGTCTCCCTATGGACCAAACCCCCCACACTCAACCCTCCCTGTCTCCCTATGGACCAAACCCCCCACACTCAACCCTCCCTGTCTCCCTATGGACCAAACCCCCCACACTCAACCCTCCCTGTCTCACTATGGACCAAACCCCCCACACTCAACCCTCCCTGTCTCCTTATGGACCAACCCCCCACACTCAACCCTCCCTGTCTCCCTATGGACCAAACCCCCCACACTCAACCCTCTCTGTCTCCCTATGGACCAAACCCCCCACACTCAACCCTCCCTGTCTCCCTATGGGACCAAACCCCCCACACTCAACCCTCCCTATGGACCAAACCCCCACACTCAACCCTCCCTGTCTCCCTATGGACCAAACCCCCACACTCCACCCTCCCTGTTTCCCTATGGACCAAACCCCCCACACTCAACCCTCCCTGTCTCCCTATGGACCAAACCCCCCACACTCAACCCTCCCTGTCTCCTTATGGACCAACCCCCCCACACTCAACCCTCCCTGTCTCCCTATGGACCAAACCCCCCACACTCAACCCTCTCTGTCTCCCTATGGACCAAACCCCCACACTCAATCCTCCCTGTCTCCCTATGGGACCAAACCCCCCACACTCAACCCTCCCTATGGACCAAACCACCCACACTCAACCCTCCCTGTCTCCCTATGGCCCAAACCCCCCACACTCAACCCTCCCTGTCTCCCTATGGACCAAACCCCCCACACTCAACCCTCTGTCTCCCTATGGACCAAACCCCCCACACTCAACCCTCCTTGTCTCCCTATGGGACCAAACCCCCCACACTCAACCCTCCCTATGGACCAAACCCCCCACACTCAACCCTCCCTATGGACCAAACCACCCACACTCAACCCTCCCTGTCTCCCTATGGACCAAACCCCCCACACTCAAGTCTCCCTGTCTCCCTATGGACCAAACCCCCACACTCCACCCTCCCTGTCTCCCTATGGACCAAACCCCCCACACTCAACCCTCCCTGTTTCCCTATGGACCAAACCCCCCACACTCAACCCTCCCTGTCTCCCTATGGACCAAACCCCCCACACTCAACCCTCCCTGTCTCCTTATGGACCAACCCCCCACACTCAACCCTCCCTGTCTCCCTATGGACCAAACCCCCCACACTCAACCCTCTCTGTCTCCCTATGGACCAAACCCCCCACACTCAATCCTCCCTGTCTCCCTATGGGACCAAACCCCCCACACTCAACCCTCCCTATGGACCAAACCACCCACACTCAACCCTCCCTGTCTCCCTATGGCCCAAACCCCCCACACTCAACCCTCCCTGTCTCCCTATGGCCCAAACCCCCACACTCAACCCTCCCTGTCTCCCTATGGCCCAAACCCCCACACTCAACCTCCCTGTCTCCCTATGGACCAAACCCCCCCACACTCAACCCTCCCTGTCTCCCTATGGACCAAACCCCCCCCCCCCACACTCAACCCTCCCTGTCTCCCTATGGACCAAACCCCCCCCCCACACTCAACCCTCCCTGTCTCCCTATGGACCAACCCCCCACACTCAACCCTCCCTGTCTCCCTATGGGACCAAACCCCCACACTCAACCCTCCCTGTCTCCCTAGGGACCAAACCCCCACACTCAACCCTCCCTGTCTCCCTGTCTCCCTATGGACCAAACCCCACCACACTCAACCCTCCCTGTCTCCCTATGGACCAAACCCCCCCACACTCTACCCTCCCTGTCTCCCTATGGGACCAAACCCCCCCCACACTCAACCCTCCCTGTCTCCCTATGGCCCAAACCCCCAACACTCAACCCTCCCTGTCTCCCTATGGCCCAAACCCCCCACACTCAACCCTCCCTGTCTCCCTATGGCCCAAACCCCCCACACTCAATCCTCCCTGTCTCCCTATGGACCAAACCCCCCCACACTCAACCCTCCCTGTCTCCCTATGGACCAAACCCCCCCCCCACACTCAACCCTCCCTGTCTCCCTATGGACCAAACCCCCCCCCACACTCAACCCTCCCTGTCTCCCTATGGACCAACCCCCCCACACTCAACCCTCCCTGTCTCCCTATGGGACCAAACCCCCACACTCAACCCTCCCTGTCTCCCTATGGACCAAACCCCCACACTCAACCCTCCCTGTCTCCCTGTCTCCCTATGGACCAAACCCCCCCACACTCAACCCTCCCTGTCTCCCTATGGACCAAACCCCCCCACACTCAACCCTCCCTGTCTCCCTATGGGACCAAACCCCCCCCACACTCAACCCTCCCTGTCTCCCTATGGACCAAACCCCCACACTCAACCCTCCCTGTCTCCCTATGGACCAAACCCCCCCCCACACTCAACCCTCCCTGTCTCCCTATGGACCAACCCCCCACACTCAACCCTCCCTGTCTCCCTATGGGACCAAACCCCCACACTCAACCCTCCCTGTCTCCCTATGGACCAAACCCCCACACTCAACCCTCCCTGTCTCCCTATGGACCAAACCCCCCACACTCAACCCTCCCTGTCTCCCTATGGACCAACCCCCCACACTCAAGCCTCCCTGTCTCCCTATGGACCAAACCCCCCACACTCAAGCCTCCCTGTCTCCCTATGGACCAAACCCCCCACACTCAACCCTCCCTGTCTCCCTATGGACCAACCCCCCCACACTCAACCCTCCCTGTCTCCCTATGGACCAACCCCCCCCACACTCAACCCTCCCTGTCTCCTATGGACCAAAACCCCCCACACTCAACCCTCCCTGTCTCCCTATGGGACCAAACCCCCCCACACTCAACCCTCCCTGTCTCCCTATGGACCAAACCCCCCCCACACTCAACCCTCCCTGTCTCCCTATGGACCAAACCCCCCCACACTCAACCCTCCCTGTCTCCCTATGGACCAAACCCCCACACTCAACCCTCCCTGTCTCCCTATGGACCAAACCCCCCCACACTCAAGCCTCCCTGTCTCCCTATGGACCAAACCCCCCCCCACACTCAACCCTCCCTGTCTCCCTTTGGACCAACCCCCCCCCCCACACTCAACCCTCCCTGTCTCCCTATGGACCAAACCCCCCCACACTCAACCCTCCCTGTCTCCCTATGGACCAACCCCCCCACACTCAACCCTCCCTGTCTCCCTATGGACCAACCCCCCCCCCCCCCCCCACACTCAACCCTCCCTGTCTCCCTATGGACCAAACCCCCCACACTCAACCCTCCCTGTCTCCCTATGGACCAAACCCCCCCCCCACACTCAACCCTCCCTGTCTCCCTGTCTCCCTATGGACCAACCCCCCACACTCAACCCTCCCTGTCTCCCTATGGACCAACCCCCCCCCCACACTCAACCCTCCCTGTCTCCCTATGGACCAAACCCCCCCACACTCAACCCTCCCTGTCTCCCTATGGACCAAACCCCCCCCCCCTCAACCCTCCCTGTCTCCCTGTCTCCCTTTGGACCAACCCCCCCCCCCCCCACACTCAACCCTCCCTGTCTCCCTATGGACCAACCCCCCCACACTCAACCCTCCCTGTCTCCCTATGGACCAACCCCCCCACACTCAACCCTCCCTGTCTCCCTATGGACCAAACCCCCCACACTCAACCCTCCCTGTCTCCCTATGGACCAAACCCCCCACACTCAACCCTCCCTGTCTCCCTATGGACCAAACCCCCCCCCACACTCAACCCTCCCTGTCTCCCTATGGACCAAACCCCCCCACACTCAACCCTCCCTGTCTCCCTATGGACCAACCCCCCCACACTCAACCCTCCCTGTCTCCCTATGGACCAAACCCCCCACACTCAACCCTCCCTGTCTCCCTATGGACCAAACCCCCCACACTCAACCCTCCCTGTCTCCCTATGGACCAAACCCCCCACACTCAACCCTCCCTGTCTCCCTATGGACCAAACCCCCCACACTCAACCCTCCCTGTCTCCTTATGGACCAAACCCCCACACTCAACCCTCTCTGTCTCCCTATGGACCAAACCCCCCACACTCAACCCTCCCTGTCTCCCTATGGGACCAAACCCCCCACACTCAACCCTCCCTATGGACCAAACCACCCACACTCAACCCTCCCTGTCTCCCTATGGACCAAACCCCCCACACTCAACCCTCCCTGTCTCCCTATGGACCAAACCCCCCACACTCAACCCTCCCTGTCTCCCTATGGACCAAACCCCCCCCACACTCAACCCTCCCTGTCTCCCTATGGACCAAACCCCCACACTCAACCCTCCCTGTCTCCCTATGGACCAACCCCCCACACTCAACCCTCCCTGTCTCCCTATGGACCAACCCCCCCCCCCACACTCAACCCTCCCTGTCTCCCTATGGACCAAACCCCCCACACTCAACCCTCCCTGTCTCCCTATGGACCAAACCCCCCCACACTCAACCCTCCCTGTCTCCCTATGGACCAACCCCCCCACACTCAACCCTCCCTGTCTCCCTATGGACCAAACCCCCCACACTCAACCCTCCCTGTCTCCCTATGGACCAACCCCCCCACACTCAACCCTCCCTGTCTCCCTATGGACCAAACCCCCCACACTCAACCCTCCCTGTCTCCCTATGGACCAAACCCCCCCACACTCAACCCTCCCTGTCTCCCTATGGACCAAACCCCCCACACTCAACCCTCCCTGTCTCCCTATGGACCAAACCCCCCACACTCAACCCTCCCTGTCTCCCTATGGACCAAACCTCCCACACTCAACCCTCTCTGTCTCCCTATGGACCAAACCCCCCACACTCAACCCTCCCTGTCTCCCTATGGGACCAAACCCCCCACACTCAACCCTCCCTATGGACCAAACCACCCACACTCAACCCTCCCTGTCTCCCTATGGACCAAACCCCCCACACTCAACCCTCCCTGTCTCCCTATGGACCAAACCCCCCACACTCAACCCTCCCTGTCTCCCTATGGACCAAACCCCCCCCACACTCAACCCTCCCTGTCTCCCTATGGACCAACCCCCCCCCCACACTCAACCCTCCCTGTCTCCCTATGGACCAAACCCCCCACACTCAACCCTCCCTGTCTCCCTATGGACCAACCCCCACACTCAACCCTCCCTGTCTCCTATGGACCAAACCCCCCACACTCAACCCTCCCTGTCTCCCTATGGGACCAAACCCCCCACACTCAACCCTCCCTGTCTCCCTATGGACCAAACCCCCCACACTCAACCCTCCCTGTCTCCCTATGGACCAAACCCCCCACACTCAACCCTCCCTGTCTCCCTATGGACCAAACCCCCACACTCAACCCTCCCTGTCTCCCTATGGACCAAACCCCCCACACTCAAGCCTCCCTGTCTCCCTATGGACCAAACCCCCCCACACTCAACCCTCCCTGTCTCCCTTTGGACCCCCCCCCCCCACACTCAACCCTCCCTGTCTCCCTATGGACCAAACCCCCCCACACTCAACCCTCCCTGTCTCCCTGTCTCCCTATGGACCAACCCCCCCCCACACTCAACCCTCCCTGTCTCCCTATGGACCAACCCCCCCCCCCCACACTCAACCCTCCCTGTCTCCCTATGGACCAAACCCCCCCCACACTCAACCCTCCCTGTCTCCCTGTCTCCCTATGGACCAACCCCCCCACACTCAACCCTCCCTGTCTCCCTATGGACCAACCCCCCCCCCCCCCCACACTCAACCCTCCCTGTCTCCCTATGGACCAAACCCCCCACACTCAACCCTCTCTGTCTCCCTATGGACCAAACCCCCCCCCCACACTCAACCCTCCCTGTCTCCCTGTCTCCCTATGGACCAACCCCCCCCGCCCCCACACTCAACCCTCCCTGTCTCCCTATGGACCAAACCCCCCCCCACACTCAACCCTCCCTGTCTCCCTGTCTCCCTATGGACCAACCCCCCCCCACACTCAACCCTCCCTGTCTCCCTATGGACCACCACCCCCCCACACTCAACCCTCCCTGTCTCCCTATGGACCAAACCCCCCACACTCAACCCTCCCTGTCTCCCTATGGACCAACCCCCCCCACACTCAACCCTCCCTGTCTCCCTATGGACCAAACCCCCCACACTCAACCCTCCCTGTCTCCCTATGGACCAAACCCCCCACACTCAACCCTCCCTGTCTCCCTATGGGACCAAACCCCCCCACACTCAACCCTCCCTGTCTCCCTATGGACCAAACCCCCAACTCAACCCTCCCTGTCTCCCTATGGACCAAACCCCCCACACTCAACCCTCCCTGTCTCCCTATGGACCAAACCCCCACACTCAACCCTCCCTGTCTCCCTATGGACCAAACCCCCCACACTCAACCCTCCCTGTCTCCCTATGGACCAAACCCCCCCACTCAACCCTCCCTGTCTCCCTTTGGACCAACCCTCCCTGTCTCCCTATGGACCAAACCCCCCCACACTCAACCCTCCCTGTCTCCCTGTCTCCCTATGGACCACAAACCCTCCCTGTCCCCTATGGACCAACCCCCCCACACTCAACCCTCCCTGTCTCCCTATGGACCAAACCCCCCCACACTCAACCCTCCCTGTCTCCCTGTCTCCCTATGGACCAACCCCCCCCCACACTCAACCCTCCCTGTCTCCCTATGGACCAACCCCCCCCCCCCCCCACACTCAACCCTCCCTGTCTCCCTATGGACCAAACCCCCCCACACTCAACCCTCTCTGTCTCCCTATGGACCAAACCCCCCCCCCACACTCAACCCTCCCTGTCTCCCTGTCTCCCTATGGACCAACCCCCCGCCCCCACACTCAACCCTCCCTGTCTCCCTATGGACCAAACCCCCCACACTCAACCCTCCCTGTCTCCCTGTCTCCCTATGGACCAACCCACACCCCACCCTCCTCCCTGTCTCCCTATGGACCAACCCCCCCCCCCCCACACTCAACCCTCCCTGTCTCCCTATGGACCAAACCCCCCCACACTCAACCCTCTCTGTCTCCCTATGGACCAAACCCCCCCCCCCACACTCAACCCTCCCTGTCTCCCTATGGACCAACCGCCCCCACACTCAACCCTCCCTGTCTCCCTATGGACCAACCCCCCCCACCCTCCCACTCAACCCTCCCTGTCTCCCTATGGACCAAACCCCCCCACACTCAACCCTCCCTGTCTCCCTATGGACCAAACCCCCCACACTCAACCCTCCCTGTCTCCCTATGGACCAAACCCCCCACACTCAACCCTCCCTGTCTCCCTATGGACCAAACCCCCCACACTCAACCCTCCCTGTCTCCCTATGGACCAACCCCCCCCACACTCAACCCTCCCTGTCTCCCTATGGACCAAACCCCCCACACTCAACCCTCCCTGTCTCCCTATGGACCAAACCCCCACACTCAACCCTCCCTGTCTCCCTATGGACCAAACCCCCCACACCCTCCCTGTCTGGACCAACCCTCCCTGTCTCCCTATGGACCAAACCCCCCACACTCAACCCTCCCTGTCTCCCTATGGACCAAACCCCCCACACTCAACCCTCCCTGTCTCCCTATGGACCAAACCCCCCACACTCAACCCCTCTGTCTCCCTATGGACCAAACCCCCCACCACACTCAACCCTCCCTGTCTCCCTATGGACCAAACCCCCCACTCAACCCTCCCTGTCTCCCTATGGACCAAACCCCCCACACTCAACCCTCCCTGTCTCCCTATGGACCAAACCCCCCACACTCAACCCTCCCTGTCTCCCTATGGACCAAACCCCCACACTCAACCCTCCCTGTCTCCCTATGGACCAAACCCCCCACACTCAACCCTCCCTGTCTCCCTATGGACCAACCCCCCCCCCACACTCAACCCTCCCTGTCTCCCTATGGACCAAACCCCCCACACTCAACCCTCCCTGTCTCCCTATGGACCAAACCCCCCCCACTCAACCCTCCCTGTCTCCCTATGGACCAAACCCCCCACACCAACCCTCCCTGTCTCCCTATGGACCAAACCCCCCACACTCAACCCTCCCTGTCTCCCTATGGACCAAACCCCCCCCACACTCAACCCTCCCTGTCTCCCTATGGACCAACCCCCCACACTCAACCCTCCCTGTCTCCCTATGGACCAAACCCCCACACTCAACCCTCCCTGTCTCCCTATGGACCAAACCCCCCACACTCAACCCTCCCTGTCTCCCTATGGACCAAACCCCCCACACTCAACCCTCCCTGTCTCCCTATGGACCAAACCCCCCACACTCAACCCTCCCTGTCTCCCTATGGACCAAACCCCCCCACACTCAACCCTCCCTGTCTCCCTATGGACCAAACCCCCCACACTCAACCCTCCCTGTCTCCCTATGGACCAAACCCCCCCACACTCAACCCTCCCTGTCTCCCTATGGACCAAACCCTCCCTGTCTCCCTATGGACCCCACACTCAACCCTCCCTGTCTCCCTATGGACCAAACCCCCCACACTCAACCCTCCCTGTCTCCCTATGGACCAAACCCCCCACACTCAACCCTCCCTGTCTCCCTATGGACCAAACCCCCCACACTCAACCCTCCCTGTCTCCCTATGGACCAAACCCTCCCCCCCTATGGACCAAACCCCTCACACTCAACCCTCCCTGTCTCCCTATGGGACCAAACCCCCCACTCAACCCTCCCTATGGACCAAACCACCCCACTCAACCCTCCCTGTCTCCCTATGGACCAAACCCCCACACTCAACCCTCCCTGTCTCCCTATGGACCAAACCCCCACACTCAACCCTCCCTGTCTCCCTATGGACCAAACCCCCCACACTCAACCCTCCCTGTCTCCCTATGGACCAAACCCCCCCACACTCAACCCTCCCTGTCTCCCTATGGACCAAACCCCCCACACTCAACCCTCTCCCTGTCTCCCTATGGACCAAACCCCCCACACTCAACCCTCCCTGTCTCCCTATGGGACCAAACCCCCCACACTCAACCCTCCCTATGGACCAAACCACCCACACTCAACCCTCCCTGTCTCCCTATGGACCAAACCCCCCACACTCAACCCTCCCTGTCTCCCTATGGACCAAACCCCCCCACACTCAACCCTCCCTGTCTCCCTATGGACCAAACCCCCCCACACTCAACCCTCCCTGTCTCCCTATGGACCAAACCCCCCACACTCAACCCTCCCTGTCTCCCTATGGACCAAACCCCCCACACTCAACCCTCCCTGTCTCCCTATGGACCAAACCCCCACACTCAACCCTCCCTGTCTCCCTATGGACCAAACCACCCACACTCAACCCTCCCTGTCTCCCTATGGACCAAACCCCCACACTCAACCCTCCCTGTCTCCCTATGGACCAAACCCCCCACACTCCACCCTCCCTGTCTCCCTATGGACCAAACCCCCCACACTCAACCCTCCCTGTCTCCCTATGGACCAAACCCCCCACACTCAACCCTCCCTGTCTCCCTATGGACCAAACCCCCCACACTCAACCCTCCCTGTCTCCCTATGGACCAAAAACTCCCCCACTGTCTCCAATGGACCAAACCCCCCACCTCCCTGTCTCCCTATGGGACCAAACCCCCCACACTCAACCCTCCCTATGGACCAAACCACCCACACTCAACCCTCCCTGTCTCCCTATGGCCCAAACCCCCCACACTCAACCCTCCCTGTCTCCCTATGGACCAAACCCCCCACACTCAACCCTCCCTGTCTCCCTATGGCCCAAACCCCCCACACTCAATCCTCCCTGTCTCCCTATGGACCAAACCCCCCACACTCAACCCTCCCTGTCTCCCTATGGACCAAACCCCCCCCCCCACACTCAACCCTCCCTGTCTCCCTATGGACCAACCCCCCCCACACTCCACCCTCCCTGTCTCCCTATGGACCAACCCCCACACTCAACCCTCCCTGTCTCCCTATGGGACCAAACCCCCACACTCAACCCTCCCTGTCTCCCTATGGGACCAAACCCCCACACTCAACCCTCCCTGTCTCCCTATGGACCAAACCCCCACACTCAACCCTCCCTGTCTCCCTATGGGACCAAACCCCCACACTCAACCCTCCCTATGGACCAAACCACCCACACTCAACCCTCCCTGTCTCCCTATGGACCAAACCCCCACACTCAACCCTCCCTGTCTCCCTATGGACCAAACCCCCCACACTCAACCCTCCCTGTCTCCCTATGGACCAAACCCCCCCACACTCAACCCTCCCTGTCTCCCTATGGACCAAACCTCCCACACTCAACCCTCTCTGTCTCCCTATGGACCAAACCCCCCACACTCAACCCTCCCTGTCTCCCTATGGGACCAAACCCCCCACACTCAACCCTCCCTATGGACCAAACCACCCACACTCAACCCTCCCTGTCTCCCTATGGACCAAACCCCCCACACTCAACCCTCCCTGTCTCCCTATGGACCAAACCCCCCACACTCAACCCTCCCTGTCTCCCTATGGACCACCCCCCCCACACTCAACCCTCCCTGTCTCCCTATGGACCAAACCCCCCACACTCAACCCTCCCTGTCTCCCTATGGACCAAACCCCCCACACTCAACCCTCCCTGTCTCCCTATGGACCAAACCCCCACACTCAACCCTCCCTGTCTCCCTATGGACCAAACCCCCCACACTCAACCCTCTCTGTCTCCCTATGGACCAAACCCCCAAACTCAACCCTCCCTGTCTCCCTATGGGACCAAACCCCCCACACTCAACCCTCCCTATGGACCAAACCACCCACACTCAACCCTCCCTGTCTCCCTATGGACCAAACCCCCACACTCCACCCTCCCTGTCTCCCTATGGACCAAACCCCCCACACTCAACCCTCCCTGTCTCCCTATGGACCAAACCCCCCACACTCAACCCTCCCTGTCTCCCTATGGACCAACCCCCCACACTCAACCCTCCCTGTCTCCCTATGGACCAAACCCCCCACACTCAACCCTCTCTGTCTCCCTATGGACCAAACCCCCACACTCAAGCCTCCCTGTCTCCCTATGGGACCAAACCCCCCACACTCAACCCTCCCTATGGACCAAACCACCCACACTCAACCCTCCCTGTCTCCCTATGGCCCAAACCCCCACACTCAACCCTCCCTGTCTCCCTATGGACCAAACCCCCACACTCAACCCTCCCTGTCTCCCTATGGCCCAAACCCCCCACACTCAACCCTCCCTGTCTCCCTATGGACCAAACCCCCCACACTCAACCCTCCCTGTCTCCCTATGGACCAACCCCCCCCCCCCACACTCAACCCTCCCTGTCTCCCTATGGACCAACCCCCCCCCCCCACACTCCACCCTCCCTGTCTCCCTATGGACCAACCCCCCCACACTCAACCCTCCCTGTCTCCCTATGGGACCAAACCCCCACACTCAACCCTCCCTGTCTCCCTATGGGACCAAACCCCCACACTCAACCCTCCCTGTCTCCCTATGGACCAAACCCCCACACTCAACCCTCCCTGTCTCCCTATGGGACCAAACCCCCACACTCAACCCTCCCTATGGACCAAACCACCCACACTCAACCCTCCCTGTCTCCCTATGGACCAAACCCCCCACACTCAACCCTCCCTGTCTCCCTATGGGACCAAACCCCCCACACTCAACCCTCCCTGTCTCCCTATGGACCAAACCCCCCACACTCAACCCTCCCTGTCTCCCTATGGACCAAACCCCCACACTCAACCCTCCCTGTCTCCCTATGGACCAAACCCCCACACTCAACCCTCCCTGTCTCCCTATGGACCAAACCCCCCACACTCAACCCTCCCTGTCTCCCTGTCTCCCTTTGGACCAACCCCCCCCCCACACTCAACCCTCCCTGTCTCCCTATGGACCAAACCCCCCCACACTCAACCCTCCCTGTCTCCCTGTCTCCCTATGGACCAACCCCCCCCCCACACTCAACCCTCCCTGTCTCCCTATGGACCAACCCCCCCCCCCCCCCCACACACTCAACCCTCCCTGTCTCCCTATGGACCAAACCCCCCACACTCAACCCTCTCTGTCTCCCTATGGACCAAACCCCCCACACTCAACCCTCTCTGTCTCCCTATGGACCAAACCCCCCCCCCACACTCAACCCTCCCTGTCTCCCTGTCTCCCTATGGACCAACCCCCCCACACTCAACCCTCCCTGTCTCCCTATGGACCAACCCCCCCCACACTCAACCCTCCCTGTCTCCCTTTGGACCAACCCCCCCCACACTCAACCCTCCCTGTCTCCCTATGGACCAAACCCCCCCCACACTCAACCCTCCCTGTCTCCCTATGGACCAAATCCCCCCACACTCAACCCTCCCTGTCTCCCTATGGACCAAACCCCCCACACTCAACCCTCCCTGTATCCTTATGGACCAAACCCCCCACACTCAACCCTCTCTGTCTCCCTATGGACCAAACCCCCCACACTCAACCCTCCCTGTCTCCCTATGGGACCAAACCCCCCACACTCAACCCTCCCTATGGACCAAACCACCCACACTCAACCCTCCCTGTCTCCCTATGGACCAAACCCCCCACACTCAACCCTCCCTGTCTCCCTATGGACCAAACCCCCCACACTCAACCCTCCCTGTCTCCCTATGGACCAAACCCCCCCCACACTCAACCCTCCCTGTCTCCCTATGGACCAAACCCCCACACTCAACCCTCTCTGTCTCCCTATGGACCAAACCCCCCAAACTCAACCCTCCCTGTCTCCCTATGGGACCAAACCCCCCACACTCAACCCTCCCTATGGACCAAACCACCCACACTCAACCCTCCCTGTCTCCCTATGGACCAAACCCCCACACTCCACCCTCCCTGTCTCCCTATGGACCAAACCCCCCACACTCAACCCTCCCTGTCTCCCTATGGACCAAACCCCCCACACTCAACCCTCCCTGTCTCCCTATGGACCAACCCCCCACACTCAACCCTCCCTGTCTCCCTATGGACCAAACCCCCCACACTCAAGCCTCCCTGTCTCCCTATGGGACCAAACCCCCCACACTCAACCCTCCCTATGGACCAAACCACCCACACTCAACCCTCCCTGTCTCCCTATGGCCCAAACCCCCACACTCAACCCTCCCTGTCTCCCTATGGACCAAACCCCCCACACTCAATCCTCCCTGTCTCCCTATGGACCAAACCCCCCACACTCAACCCTCCCTGTCTCCCTATGGACCAAACCCCCCCCCCACACTCAACCCTCCCTGTCTCCCTATGGACCAACCCCCCCCCCCCACACTCCACCCTCCCTGTCTCCCTATGGACCAACCCCCCCACACTCAACCCAGCCTGTCTCCCTATGGGACCAAACCCCCACACTCAACCCTCCCTGTCTCCCTATGGGACCAAACCCCCACACTCAACCCTCCCTGTCTCCCTATGGACCAAACCCCCACACTCAACCCTCCCTGTCTCCCTATGGGACCAAACCCCCACACTCAACCCTCCCTGTCTCCCTATGGACCAAACCCCCCCACACTCAACCCTCCCTGTCTCCCTATGGACCAAACCCCCCACACTCAACCCTCCCTGTCTCCCTATGGGACCAAACCCCCCACACTCAACCCTCCCTGTCTCCCTATGGACCAAACCCCCCACACTCAACCCTCCCTGTCTCCCTATGGACCAACCCCCCCACACTCAACCCTCCCTGTCTCCCTATGGGACCAAACCCCCCACACTCAACCCTCCCTGTCTCCCTATGGACCAACCCCCCCCCCCCACACTCAACCCTCCCTGTCTCCCTATGGACCAAACCCCCCCACACTCAACCCTCCCTGTCTCCCTATGGGACCAAACCCCCCCACACTCAACCCTCCCTGTCTCCCTATGGACCAAACCCCCCCACACTCAACCCTCCCTGTCTCCCTATGGACCAAACCCCCACACTCAACCCTCCCTGTCTCCCTATGGACCAAACCCCCACACTCAACCCTCCCTGTCTCCCTATGGACCAAACCCCCCACACTCAACCCTCCCTGTCTCCCTATGGGACCAAACCCCCCACACTCAACCCTCCCTGTCTCCCTATGGACCAAACCCCCCACACTCAACCCTCCCTGTCTCCCTATGGACCAAACCCCCACACTCAACCCTCCCTGTCTCCCTATGGACCAAACCCCCACACTCAACCCTCCCTGTCTCCCTATGGACCAAACCCCCCACACTCAACCCTCCCTGTCTCCCTGTCTCCCTTTGGACCAACCCCCCCCCCACACTCAACCCTCCCTGTCTCCCTATGGACCAAACCCCCCCACACTCAACCCTCCCTGTCTCCCTGTCTCCCTATGGACCAACCCCCCCCACACTCAACCCTCCCTGTCTCCCTATGGACCAACCCCCCCCCCCCCCCCCCCCACACACTCAACCCTCCCTGTCTCCCTATGGACCAAACCCCCCCCACACTCAACCCTCTCTGTCTCCCTATGGACCAAACCCCCCACACTCAACCCTCTCTGTCTCCCTATGGACCAAACCCCCCCCCACACTCAACCCTCCCTGTCTCCCTGTCTCCCTATGGACCAACCCCCCCACACTCAACCCTCCCTGTCTCCCTATGGACCAACCCCCCCCCACACTCAACCCTCCCTGTCTCCCTATGGACCAACCCCCCACACTCAACCCTCCCTGTCTCACTATTGGACCAAACCCCCCCACACTCAACCCTCCCTGTCTCCCTATGGACCAAATCCCCCCACACTCAACCCTCCCTGTCTCCCTATGGACCAAACCCCCCCACACTCAACCCTCCCTGTCTCCCTATGGACCAAACCCCCCACACTCAAACCTCCCTGTCTCCCTATGGACCAAACCCCCACACTCAACCCTCCCTGTCTCCCTATGGACCATACCCCCCCACTCAACCCTCCCTGTCTCCCTATGGACCAAACCCCCCACACTCAACCCTCTCTGTCTCCCTATGGACCAAACCCCCCCCACACTCAACCCTCCCTGTCTCCCACAAGCTTCATAATTAACAGGAGACATTAACATCCAGTTCTGGCAGGCCTTTTTAAACACACATTTCCCCCCTAAACCTGCTGACTGAGTAAGAATGGACTTTGGCTGGAGCCGTGGCTGCTGTCTCTCTGTCATTGACCTGCTGGAGAGGAGAGGAAGGAGAGACAAGGCCTCACTCAGTGGTGTGAGAGGGCAGATGGTCCTTCCATTAGCCGACTGTCTCTAAATCCATCACATGACATTTACATTTTGACAGTCATTTAGCAGATGCTCTTATCCAGAGTGACGTACAGAAGTAATTAGGGTGAAGTGCTTTGCACAAGGGCACATCAATATATTTTTGTTCACCTAGTCTGCTCGTGGATTCGAACCAGCAACCTTTTGGTTACTGGCCCAACGCTCTTATCCGCTAAGCTACCTACCGTCCTATATTATTACATCATCAGTGTGATTCTGCAGGCTGGCCTGGCTCCTATATATTACATCAGTGTGATGCTGCAGGCTGGCCTGGCTCCTATATATTACATCAGTGTGATGATGCAGGCTGGCCTGGCTCCTATATATTACATCAGTGTGATGATGCAGGCTGGCCTGGCTCCTATATATTACATCAGTGTGATGCTGCAGGCTGGCCTGGCTCCTATATATTACATCATCAGTGTGATGCTGCAGGCTGGCCTGGCTCCTATATATTACATCAGCGTGATGCTGCAGGCTGGCCCGGCTCCTATATATTACATCAGCGTGATGCTGCAGGCTGGCCCGGCTCCTATATATTACATCAGTGTGATGCTGCAGGCTGGCCCGGCTCCTATATATTACATCAGTGTGATGCTGCAGGCTGGCCCGGCTCCTATATATTACATCAGTGTGATGCTGCAGGCTGGCCCGGCTCCTATATATTACATCATCAGTGTGATGCTGCAGGCTGGCCCGGCTCCTATATATTACATCGTCAACGTGATGCTGCAGGCTGGCCCGGCTCCTATATATTACATCAGTGTGATGCTGCAGGCTGGCCCGGCTCCTATATATTACATCAGTGTGATGCTGCAGGCTGGCCTGGCTCCTATATATTACATCAGTGTGATGATGCAGGCTGGCCTGGCTCCTATATATTACATCGTCAGTGTGATGCTGCAGGCTGGCCTGGCTCCTATATATGACATCAGTGTGATGCTGCAGGCTGGCCTGGCTCCTATATATTACATCAGTGTGATGCTGCAGGCTGGCCCGGCTCCTATATATTACATCAGTGTGGTGCTGCAGGCTGGCCCGGCTCCTATATATGACATCAGTGTGGTGCTGCAGGCTGGCCCGGCTCCTATATATTACATCAGTGTGATGCTGCAGGCTGGCCTGGCTCCTATATATTACATCAGTGTGATGCTGCAGGCTGGCCTGGCTCCTATATATTACATCAGTGTGATGCTGCAGGCTGGCCCGGCTCCTATATATTACATCATCAGTGTGATGCTGCAGGCTGGCCCGGCTCCTATATATTACATCATTGTCAATGTGATGCTGCAGGCTGGCCTGGCTCCTATATATTACATCAGTGTGATGCTGCAGGCTGGCCTGGCTCCTATATATTACATTAGTGTGATGCTGCAGACTGGCCTGGCTCCTATATATTACATCAGTGTGATGCTGCAGGATGGCCTGGCTCCTATATATTACATCAGTGTGATGCTGCAGGCTGGCTTGGCTCCAATATATTACATCAGTGTGATGCTGCAGGCTGGCCTGGCTCCTATATATTACATCATCAGCGTGATGCTGCAGGCTGGCCCGGCTCCTATATATTACATCATTGTCAATGTGATGCTGCAGTTCCCCCAGTCTCTCTCCTCTGTCTCTATAGTTCCCCCAGTCTCTCTCCTGTCTCTATAGTTCCCCCAGTCTCTCTCCTGTCTCTATAGTTCCCCCAGTCTCTCTCCTCTGTCTCTATAGTTCCCCCAGTCTCTCTCCTCTGTCTCTATAGTTCCTCCAGTCTCTCTCCTCTGTCTCTATAGTTCATCCAGTCTCTCTCCTCTGTCTCTATAGTTCATCCAGTCTCTCTCCTCTGTCTCTATAGTTCATCCAGTCTCTCTCCTCTGTCTCTGTAGTTCCCCCAGTCTCTCTCCTCTGTCTCTGTAGTTCCTCCAGTCTCTCTCCTCTGTCTCTATAGTTCATCCAGTCTCTCTCCTCTGTCTCTATAGTTCCCCCAGTCTCTCTCCTCTGTCTCTATAGTTCCCCCAGTCTCTCTCCTCTGTCTCTATAGTTCCTCCAGTCTCTCTCCTCTGTCTCTATAGCCGTTGGTCTCTATAGTTCCCCCAGTCTCTCTCCTCTGTCTCTATAGTTCCTCCAGTCTCTCTCCTCTGTCTCTATAGTTCCTCCAGTCTCTCTCCTCTGTCTCTATAGTTCCCCCAGTCTCTCTCCTCTGTCTCTATAGTTCCCCCAGTCTCTCTCCTCTGTCTCTATAGTTCCTCCAGTCTCTCTCCTCTGTCTCTATAGTTCATCCAGTCTCTCTCTTCTGTCTCTATAGTTCCTCTGTCTCTATAGTTCCCCCAGTCTCTCTCCTCTGTCTCTATAGTTCATCCAGTCTCTCCTCTATAGTTCATCCAGTCTCTCTCCTCTGTCTCTATAGTTCCTCCAGTCTCTCTCCTCTGTCTCTATAGCTCCCCCAGTCTCTCTCCTCTCTCTATAGTTCCCCCAGTCTCTCTCCTCTGTCTCTAGCCGTTGGTCTTGTGCTTGGTCGCACGCCGTTCAGTCCTCCTTGCTTGGCTGTTAAGTTGTTGGCAGCCACATTTCCTTTGGAACTTCCCCTTCCCTCAGCAGAGCAGTTAGAGCTACTCAGACATTCATCTGGCTCTTAGTGTTGAATCCTACTGCTGTTTGTTACAGTCAGCCTGGCTCTGAGTGTTGAATCCTACTGCTGTTTGTTACAGTCCACACAGTCAGTCTGGCTCTTAGTGTTGAATCCTACTGCTGTTTGTTACAGTCAGCCTGGCTCTTAGTGTTGAATCCTACTGCTGTTTGTTACAGTCAGCCTGGCTCTTAGTGTTGAATCCTACTGCTGTTTGTTACAGTCAGTCTGGCTCTTAGTGTTGAATCCTACTGCTGTTTGTTACAGTCAGCCTGGCTCTTAGTGTTGAATCCTACTGCTGTTTGTTACAGTCAGCCTGGCTCTTAGTGTTGAATCCTACTGCTGTTTGTTACAGTCAGCCTGGCTCTTAGTGTTGAATCCTACTGCTGTTTGTTACAGTCAGTCTGGCTCTTAGTGTTGAATCCTACTGCTGTTTGTTACAGTCAGCCTGGCTCTTAGTGTTGAATCCTACTGCTGTTTGTTACAGTTCACACAGTCAGCCTGGCTCTTAGTGTTGAATCCTACTGCTGTTTGTTACAGTCCACACAGTCAGTCTGGCTCTTAGTGTTGAATCCTACTGCTGTTTGTTACAGTCAGCCTGGCTCTTAGTGTTGAATCCTACTGCTGTTTGTTACAGTCCGTCTGGCTCTTAGTGTTGAATCCTACTGCTGTTTGTTACAGTCCGTCTGGCTCTTAGTGTTGAATCCTACTGCTGTTTGTTACAGTCCACACAGTCAGTCTGGCTCTTAGTGTTGAATCCTACTGCTGTTTGTTACAGTCAGCCTGGCTCTTAGTGTTGAATCCTACTGCTGTTTGTTACAGTCCACACAGTCAGTCTGGCTCTTAGTGTTGAATCCTACTGCTGTTTGTTACAGTCCACACAGTCAGTCTGGCTCTTAGTGTTGAATCCTACTGCTGTTTGTTACAGTCAGTCTGGCTCTTAGTGTTGAATCCTACTGCTGTTTGTTACAGTCAGCCTGGCTCTTAGTGTTGAATCCTACTGCTGTTTGTTACAGTCAGCCTGGCTCTTAGTGTTGAATCCTACTGCTGTTTGTTACAGTCCACACAGTCAGTCTGGCTCTTAGTGTTGAATCCTACTGCTGTTTGTTACAGTCAGCCTGGCTCTTAGTGTTGAATCCTACTGCTGCTTGTTACAGTCCACACAGTCAGTCTGGCTCTTAGTGTTGAATCCTACTGCTGTTTGTTACAGTCAGTCTGGCTCTTAGTGTTGAATCCTACTGCTGCTTGTTACAGTCCACACAGTCAGTCTGGCTCTTAGTGTTGAATCCTACTGCTGTTTGTTACAGTCAGTCTGGCTCTTAGTGTTGAATCCTACTGCTGTTTGTTACAGTCAGCCTGGCTCTTAGTGTTGAATCCTACTGCTGTTTGTTACAGTCAGTCTGGCTCTTAGTGTTGAATCCTACTGCTGTTTGTTACAGTCCACACAGTCAGTCTGGCTCTTAGTGTTGAATCATACTGCTGTCACATTTTTTTTACCAGCCTAAATATCTGTTCTCCCATAATCACATCAAAAAACAACAAACTTTACAACAACAAAAACAATAAATGTATGAGTAAGAAGTAATGTGGTATATTACTCCATTTAATTACTCTCTTTGTCTTTTAATAAAAATATCGGAGACAATGTTTAGCTGCCCAGAGGTAACCGGACCGCTCGAGGTCGAGGCATGTCACGTGTGTGTGTGTGTGTGTGTGAGAGCGAGATTAGGGAACTAACTGAGGCGTCGCGTTCACAATCAGTTGAAGCAGCAGACTCAAACTAACGTGGAAAAACAACCCGAGCTTGTGTACAAAACAATGTAAATAGCCAAGAAACACGAGGACAAAGTCTCTCACTTTGTAAACTTTCCAGTAAATTAGACCAACATTTAAGGCCTGTGTGTGTGTGCAGCGCCTCCAAAAATGAATCTATCATTGCGCACAGCTCCCCTGTCAGGCAGTGTTGCTGTGTGAGGTGGGGATCTAGGATCTGTATTTCTATGTGAAATTAGCATCTATGAAACAAAATGGCAGAAAGATACAGCATTCTGAGAGAGAGAGACAGACAGGGGACAACTGTCTGAGGGTCCTGTCTGAGGGTCCTGTCTGAGGGTCCTGTCTGAGGGTTCTGTCTGAGGGTTCTGTCTGAGGGTTCTGTCTGAGGGTTCTGTCTGAGGGTTCTGTCTGAGGGTTCTGTCTGAGGGTTCTGTCTGAGGGTTCTGTCTGAGGGTTCTGTCTGAGGGTCCTGTCTGAGGGTCCTGTCTGAGGGTCCTGTCTGAGGGTCCTGTCTGAGGGTCCTGTCTGAGGGTCCTGTCTGAGGGTCCTGTCTGAGGGTCCTGTCTGAGGGTCCTGTCTGAGGGTCCTGTCTGAGGGCCCTGTCTGAGGGCCCTGTCTGAGGGCCCTGTCTGAGGGCCCTGTCTGAGGGCCCTGTCTGAGGGCCCTGTCTGAGGGCCCTGTCTGAGGGCCCTGTCTGAGGGTTCTGTCTGAGGGTTCTGTCTGAGGGTCCTGTCTGAGGGTCCTGTCTGAGGGTCCTGTCTGAGGGCCCTGTCTGAGGGCCCTGTCTGAGGGCCCTGTCTGAGGGCCCTGTCTGAGGGCCCTGTCTGAGGGCCCTGTCTGAGGGCCCTGTCTGAGGGCCCTGTCTGAGGGCCCTGTCTGAGGGCCCTGTCTGAGGGCCCTGTCTGAGGGCCCTGTCTGAGGGCCCTGTCTGAGGGCCCTGTCTGAGGGCCCTGTCTGAGGGCCCTGTCTGAGGGCCCTGTCTGAGGGCCCTGTCTGAGGGCCCTGTCTGAGGGCCCTGTCTGAGGGCCCTGTCTGAGGGCCCTGTCTGAGGGCCCTGTCTGAGGGCCCTGTCTGAGGGCCCTGTCTGAGGGCCCTGTCTGAGGGCCCTGTCTGAGGGCCCTGTCTGAGGGCCCTGTCTGAGGGCCCTGTCTGAGGGCCCTGTCTGAGGGCCCTGTCTGAGGGCCCTGTCTGAGGGCCCTGTCTGAGGGCCCTGTCTGAGGGCCCTGTCTGAGGGCCCTGTCTGAGGGCCCTGTCTGAGGGCCCTGTCTGAGCGTTCTCAGGGAAAGAGAGAGAGAGAGACAGGCAGGGGACAACTGTCTGGGCTGAATTAGTACAAGCTAGATTTTTTTGGAAGCTGAATGAATGAACATCGCTAGAAACAGGGGGTGTTCTGACGACTCAGGCAGAGACTCCTGGACATTGAGCACAGAGAGCGTTGTGTCCCCTTCTGTCCTGGAAGATGGAACCCTGACCTGTTTCTCCCTCTGGTTTTGTAGGTATGCAGTCATTGCCTTTGGCTGTGCCAGCTGTCCTAAGATCACGTGTGGACGTGAGGGGTGTGGCACGGAGTTCTGTTACCACTGTAAGCAGCTGTGGCACCCCAACCAGACGTGTGATGCCGCCCGGCAGCAGAGAGCCCAGAGCCTGAGGCTACGCACCTTCAGCTCCTCGTCTCTGAGCTACAGCCAGGAGAGTGGTGCTGCAGGTAACACACGCACACAAGATGGTAAACACGCACACAAGATGATAAACACGCACACAAGATGATAAACACGCACGCAAGATGATAAACACGCACGCAAGATGATAAACACGCACGCAAGATGATAAACACGCACGCAAGATGATAAACACGCACGCAAGATGATGAACACGCACGCAAGATGATGAACACGCACGCAAGATGATAAACACGCGCGCAAGATGATAAACACGCGCGCAAGATGATAAACACGCGCGCAAGATGGTAAACACGCGCGCAAGATGGTAAACACGCGCGCAAGATGGTAAACACGCGCGCAAGATGGTAAACACGCGCGCAAGATGGTAAACACGCGCGCAAGATGGTAAACACGCGCGCAAGATGATAAACACGCGCGCAAGATGATAAACACGCGCGCAAGATGATAAACACGCGCGCAAGATGATAAACACGCGCGCAAGATGATAAACACGCGCGCAAGATGATAAACACGCGCGCAAGATGATAAACACGCGCGCAAGATGATAAACGCGCGCAAGATGATAAACACGCGCGCAAGATGATAAACACGTAAACTGCCTAAAGTTAGTTGAATGACTTTAAAACCAGTCGTCAATGTTTAACCGTACGTGAGCAGTCTGCTGCTGAAGGTCTGACGGAAAGTAACCAAGCGGACACTCTCTTCGGTGAACACGCCGCTGGTATAGTGAAAGATATGAAGTTGTTCAATGGACAAGCAAATAAACAGGAAGGTGAGCGGTCTCCATGACGACCTGGAGAAGCTGCTCATAGAACCTCGATTTGGAGCAGAAAACCGAAGAAATCTGTGATTGGTATTGACCCGGGGGGTCCAAGAATGGATAGTATTGTGGAAAAATTTTGAACGACCCCAAAGTAGAACCCAAAGAACCGGTTGTACCCAGACGTACAGTGTCTATAATAGTCCTGTCTGATGAGGACAACGAAGACACAGCAGAAAAGATGAGGGAGCTGCTGTCAGAGCTGCTCACCAAGGGGCTGTGAGCTGCTGTCAGACCTGCTCACCAAGGGGCTGTGCTGTGAGCTGGTGTCAGAGCTGCTCACCAAGGGGCTGTGAGCTGCTGTCAGACCTGCTCACCAAGGGGCTGTGAGCTGCTGTCAGACCTGCTCACCAAGGGGCTGTGCTGTGAGCTGGTGTCAGAGCTGCTCACCAACGGGCTGTGAGCTGGTGTCAGAGCTGCTCACCAAGGGGCTGTGAGCTGCTGTCAGACCTGCTCACCAAGGGGCTGTGAGCTGGTGTCAGAGCTGCTCACCAAGGGGCTGTGAGCTGGTGTCAGACCTGCTCACCAAGGGGCTGTGCTGTGAGCTGGTGTCAGAGCTGCTCACCAAGGGGCTGTGAGCTGCTGACCAAGGGGCTGTGCTGTGAGCTGCTGTCAGACCTGCTCACCAAGGGGTTGTGCTGTGAGCTGCTGTCAGAGCTGCTCACCAAGGGGCTGTGCTGTGAGCTGCTGTCAGAGCTGCTCACCAAGGGGCTGTGCTGTGAGCTGGTGTCAGAGCTGCTCACCAAGGGGCTGTGCTGTGAGCTGCTGTCAGAGCTGCTCACCAAGGGGCTGTGCTGTGAGCTGCTGTCAGAGCTGCTCACCAAGGGGCTGTGCTGTGAGCTGCTGTCAGAGCTGCTCACCAAGGGGCTGTGCTGTGAGCTGGTGTCAGAGCTGCTCACCAACGGGCTGTGAGCTGGTGTCAGAGCTGCTGAAAGGATGAGAGAAGAGAGGCCGGGACCCAGGAGTCTGGCCACTGAAAGGATGAGAGAAGAGAGGCCGGGACCCAGGAGTCTGGCCACTGAAAGGATGAGAAAAGAGAGGCCGGGACCCAGGAGTCTGGCCACTGAAAGGATGAAAGAAGAGAGGCCGGGACCCAGGAGTCTGGCCACCGAAAGGATGAGAAAAGAGAGGCCCGGGACCCAAGAGTCTGGCCACTGAAAGGATGAGAGAAGAGAGGCCGGGACCCAGGAGTCTGGCCACTGAAAGGATGAGAGAAGAGAGGCCGGGACCCAGGAGTCGTGAAGGTTACATTTCAGGGGGGGGTCGACGATAAAGTGGATGTCCTCCCAGCTGAAGCAACATCTGAAGAGCAGCCAAACATTTTGAGAGGGTGTTTATCAGATCGGCCAAAGTCCCACACAGGTTGAGTCATAACGCCAATTCAGAACACTCCTACCAGAGATCCCGACTGGGAGAGATGTCTACATTTCGGGGAATGGGAGGATGATTGAACGATCTCCTGATCCCGAGGGGCGAACACAGGGGGCCGGGGGAGCTGGACCTGCAGGCTGGGAACCATCTGCCCAGTCAGTCCGTAAGTGCTAAACGAATTTCTTGAATTCACAGGAACGTTAATGGATGGACGACCACAAACGGTACACTAACAACATTACTACTGCAAGCCTTAAACCCAGGCCTTAAACCCAGGCCTTAAACCCAGGCCTTAAACCCAGGCCGCAAACTCAGGTCTTAAACCCAGGCCGCAAACCCAGGCCTTAAACCCAGGCCTTAAACCCAGGCCTTAAACCCATGCCGCAAACCCAGGCCGCAAACCCAGGCCGTAAACCCAGGCCTCAAACCCAGGCCGTAAACCCAGGCCTCAAACCCAGGCCGCAAACCCAGGCCGTAAACCCAGGCCGCAAACCCAGGCCTTATTTATTTGAATGAAACTCCACTGTTGACTTGGATGGTGATTCTTGGTTTGGACACAACGTTCATATGAGAGGCCCTAAAGCTTCAGGTGGCGTCAGATTTCTTGTTCGGAACAAATGATTGGAACAATATAGAGTAAACATTGTGGACCAGTCAATGGATGGAATAATTGGTGTAAGATTTGAACACAATGTGTTGCAACAATTTATCTTGTGATTTACCACTGGAGGGTTTTACAAGGGGACCTGACTCACCTGGTGCAGGTGTCTTCTGGACACTGATCTACCACTGGGAGGGTTCTACAAGGGGACCTGACTCACCTGGTGCAGGTGTCTTCTGGACACTGATCTACCACTGGAGGGTTTTACAAGGGGACCTGACTCACCTGGTGCAGGTGTCTTCTGGACACTGATCTACCACTGGGAGGGTTCTACAAGGGGAGGGGACTCACCTGGTGCAGGTGTCTTCTGGACACTGATCTACCACTGGAGGGTTTTACAAGGGGACCTGACTCACCTGGTGCAGGTGTCTTCTGGACACTGATCTACCACTGGGAGGGTTCTACAAGGGGAGGGGACTCACCTGGTGCAGGTGTCTTCTGGACACTGATCTACCACTGGGAGGGTTCTACAAGGGAGGGGACTCACCTGGTACAGGTGTCTTCTGGACACTGATCTACCACTGGGAGGGTTCTACAAGGGGAGGGGACTCACCTGGTGCAGGTGTCTTCTGGACACTGATCTACCACTGGGAGGTTTCTACAAGGGGACCTGACTCACCTGGTGCAGGTGTCTTCTGGACACTGATCTACCACTGGGAGGGTTCTACAAGGGGAGGGGACTCACCTGGTGCAGGTGTCTTCTGGACACTGATCTACCACTGGAGGGTTTTACATTTACATTACATTTAAGTCATTTAGCAGACGCTCTTATTACAAGGGGACCTGACTCACCTGGTGCAGGTGTCTTCTGGACACTGATCTACCACTGGGAGGGTTCTACAAGGGGAGGGGACTCACCTGGTGCAGGTGTCTTCTGGACACTGATCTACCACTGGGAGGGTTCTACAAGGGGAGGGGACTCACCTGGTGCAGGTGTCTTCTGGACACTGATCTACCACTGGGAGGGTTCTACAAGGGGACCTGACTCACCTGGTGCAGGTGTCTTCTGGACACTGATCTACCACTGGGAGGGTTCTACAAGGGGAGGGGACTCACCTGGTGCAGGTGTCTTCTGGACACTGATCTACCACTGGAGGGTTTTACAAGGGGACCTGACTCACCTGGTGCAGGTGTCTTCTGGACACTGATCTACCACTGGGAGGGTTCTACAAGGGGAGGGGACTCACCTGGTGCAGGTGTCTTCTGGACACTGATCTACCACTGGGAGGGTTCTACAAGGGGAGGGGACTCACCTGGTACAGGTGTCTTCTGGACACTGATCTACCACTGGGAGGGTTCTACAAGGGGAGGGGACTCACCTGGTGCAGGTGTCTTCTGGACACTGATCTACCACTGGGAGGTTTCTACAAGGGGACCTGACTCACCTGGTGCAGGTGTCTTCTGGACACTGATCTACCACTGGGAGGGTTCTACAAGGGGACCTGACTCACCTGGTGCAGGTGTCTTCTGGACACTGATCTACCACTGGGAGGGTTCTACAAGGGGACCTGACTCACCTGGTGCAGGTGTCTTCTGGACACTGATCTACCACTGGGAGGGTTCTACAAGGGGAGAAGACTCACCTGGTGCAGGTGTCTTCTGGACACTGATCTACCACTGGGAGGGTTCTACAAGGGGACCTGACTCACCTGGTACAGGTGTCTTCTGGACACTGATCTACCACTGGGAGGGTTCTACAAGGGGAGGGGACTCACCTGGTGCAGGTGTCTTCTGGACACTGATCTACCACTGGGAGGGTTCTACAAGGGGACCTGACTCACCTCGTGCAGGTGTCTTCTGGACACTGATCTACCACTGGGAGGGTTCTACAAGGAGAGGGGACTTACCTGGTGCAGGTGTCTTCTGGACACCGATCTACCACTGGGAGGGTTCTAAAAGGGGAGGGGACTCACCTGGTGCAGGTGTCTTCTGGACACTGATCTACCACTGGGAGGGTTCTACAAGGGGAGGGGACTCACCTGGTACAGGTGTCTTCTGGACACTGATCTACCACTGGGAGGGTTCTACAAGGGGAGGGGACTCACCTGGTGCAGGTGTCTTCTGGACACTGATCTACCACTGGGAGGTTTCTACAAGGGGACCTGACTCACCTGGTGCAGGTGTCTTCTGGACACTGATCTACCACTGGGAGGGTTCTACAAGGGGAGGGGACTCACCTGGTGCAGGTGTCTTCTGGACACTGATCTACCACTGGAGGGTTTTACAAGGGGACCTGACTCACCTGGTGCAGGTGTCTTCTGGACACTGATCTACCACTGGGAGGGTTCTACAAGGGGAGGGGACTCACCTGGTGCAGGTGTCTTCTGGACACTGATCTACCACTGGGAGGGTTCTACAAGGGGAGGGGACTCACCTGGTGCAGGTGTCTTCTGGACACTGATCTACCACTGGGAGGGTTCTACAAGGGGACCTGACTCACCTGGTGCAGGTGTCTTCTGGACACTGATCTACCACTGGGAGGGTTCTACAAGGGGAGGGGACTCACCTGGTGCAGGTGTCTTCTGGACACTGATCTACCACTGGAGGGTTTTACAAGGGGACCTGACTCACCTGGTGCAGGTGTCTTCTGGACACTGATCTACCACTGGGAGGGTTCTACAAGGGGAGGGGACTCACCTGGTGCAGGTGTCTTCTGGACACTGATCTACCACTGGGAGGGTTCTACAAGGGGAGGGGACTCACCTGGTACAGGTGTCTTCTGGACACTGATCTACCACTGGGAGGGTTCTACAAGGGGAGGGGACTCACCTGGTGCAGGTGTCTTCTGGACACTGATCTACCACTGGGAGGGTTCTACAAGGGGAGGGGACTCACCTGGTGCAGGTGTCTTCTGGACACTGATCTACCACTGGGAGGTTTCTACAAGGGGACCTGACTCACCTGGTGCAGGTGTCTTCTGGACACTGATCTACCACTGGGAGGGTTCTACAAGGGGAGGGGACTCACCTGGTACAGGTGTCTTCTGGACACTGATCTACCACTGGGAGGGTTCTACAAGGGGAGGGGACTCACCTGGTGCAGGTGTCTTCTGGACACTGATCTACCACTGGGAGGGTTCTACAAGGGGAGGGGACTCACCTGGTGCAGGTGTCTTCTGGACACTGATCTACCACTGGGAGGGTTCTACAAGGGGACCTGACTCACCTGGTGCAGGTGTCTTCTGGACACTGATCTACCACTGGGAGGGTTCTACAAGGGGACCTGACTCACCTGGTGCAGGTGTCTTCTGGACACTGATCTACCACTGGGAGGGTTCTACAAGGGGAGAAGACTCACCTGGTGCAGGTGTCTTCTGGACACTGATCTACCACTGGGAGGGTTCTACAAGGGGACCTGACTCACCTGGTACAGGTGTCTTCTGGACACTGATCTACCACTGGGAGGGTTCTACAAGGGGAGGGGACTCACCTGGTGCAGGTGTCTTCTGGACACTGATCTACCACTGGGAGGGTTCTACAAGGGGACCTGACTCACCTCGTGCAGGTGTCTTCTGGACACTGATCTACCACTGGGAGGGTTCTACAAGGAGAGGGGACTTACCTGGTGCAGGTGTCTTCTGGACACCGATCTACCACTGGGAGGGTTCTACAAGGGGAGGGGACTCACCTGGTGCAGGTGTCTTCTGGACACTGATCTACCACTGGGAGGGTTCTAAAAGGGGAGGGGACTCACCTGGTGCAGGTGTCTTCTGGACACTGATCTACCACTGGGAGGGTTCTACAAGGGGAGGGGACTCACCTGGTGCAGGTGTCTTCTGGACACTGATGTCTCTGGGTCTTTCTAGAAACTAGGGTACAAGTCAGGATTTCCTGTACTGGACAACTTGTCATTGATAATAATCAGCCAATTTTTTTCATGCCATTACATTAAGATAAACACCAGAAGAAAGATGCCCAGGGTCCCTGCTCATCTACATGAATGTGCCTTAGGCATGCTGCAAGGAGGCATGAGGACTGCAGATGTGGCCAGGGCAATACATTGCAATGTCTGTACTGTGAGACGCCAAAGACAGCGCTTCAGGGAGACAGGACGGACAGCTGATCGTCCTCGCAGTGGCAGACCACGTGTAACAACACCTGCACAGGATCGGTACATCCGAACATCACACCTGCGGGACAGGTACAGGATGGCAACAACAACTGCCCGAGTTACACCAGGAACGCACAATCCTTCCATCAGTGCTCAGAATGTCCTCAATAGGCTGAGAGAGGCTGGACTGAGGGCTTGTAGGCCTGTTGTAAAGGCAGGTCCTCACCAGACATCACCTATGGGCACAAACCTACCGTCGCTGGACCAGACAGGACTGGCAAAAAGTGCTCTAAAATTGATTAAATTAGTTTTTTCCCCCTCGTCAATCTACACACAATACTTCATGACAAAGCAAAACAGGTTTTTAGAAATGTTAGCAAATGTATTAAAAAATTAAAAAACAGAAATACTTAATTTAAGGTCCCACAGTTGACAGTTCATGTCAGAGCAAAAACCAAGCCATGAGGTCGAAGAAATTGTCCGTAGAGCTCCGAGACAGGATTGTGTTCGAGGCACAGATCTGGGGAAGGGTACCAAAACATTTCTGCAGCATTGAAGGTCCCCAAGAACAGTTTCCTCCATCATTCTTAAATGGAAGAAGTTTGGAACCACCAAGACAAGAGCGGGCCGCCCAGCCAAACTGAGCAATCTGTGGAGAAGGGCCTATACAAATATTTACACATGTTAAGTTTGCTGAAAATAAACGTAGTTGACAGTGAGAGGACGTTTCTATCTCTCCTGTCTCCTGTGGAAGGAAACATGGAATGAAGCCCTGTGAAATAAGACGCTGGTGAAATGATTGTTTTATATTATGTTGTTATATTTAGGTTTTATGGAGCCTTCTTCTATGTCAGAGAAGAACAAACGAAAGGTTTTCAACTGGGATACATTCATTCAGAAAGTATTCAGACCCCTTGACGTTTTTCACATTTTGTTACGTTACGGCCTTGTCCTAAAATAGATGACATAGTTTTTCCCTCCTTTACCACCGCGGTCCTCGTGTGGCCAGATGGGAACCGGGAATACTGCCTCTGGCATTAGGAGGTAGGTAGGTTGGGAATGTTCTAGATGAAGAAGAGGGTGTATGTGCTGTCTGGGATTTAAGGGGAGGTGTGGTCCACTGTTTCTGTTTTAACAACAAACACGGCGTTTCTATTCCTTCATCCCCAGCCGATGACATCAAGCCGTGTCCGCGCTGCGCTGCTTACATCATCAAGATGAACGACGGCAGCTGCAACCACATGACCTGCGCCGTGTGCGGCTGTGAGTTCTGCTGGCTCTGCATGAAGGAGATCTCTGACCTGCACTACCTGAGGTGAGGGGCCGAGGGGTGAGGAGTCTGTCAACACTCAGGGAGTCGTGCATCACTATCTATACAGTAACCACAGTGTTATGCCTCTGAATAGCCAGAGTTCTGCTAGGCTATATGCCCTAGACTGTCCCCTGGTCAGCCTGTCAGGGTTGGGTTGTTATCATCTCTGTCCCCTGGTCAGCCTGTCAGGGTTGGGTTGTTATCATCTCTGTCCCCTGGTCAGCCTGTCAGGGTTGGGTTGTTATCATCTCTGTCCCCTGGTCAGCCTGTCAGGGTTGGGTTGTTATCATCTCTGTCCAGCCTGTCAGGGTTGGGTTGTTATCATCTCTGTCCCCTGGTCAGCCTGTCAGGGTTGGGTTGTTATCATCTCTGTCCAGCCTGTCAGGGTTGGGTTGTAATCATCTCTCTCCCCTGGTCAGCCTGTCAGGGTTGGGTTGTAATCATCTCTCTCCCCTGGTCAGCCTGTCAGGGTTGGGTTGTTATCATCTCTGTCCACTGGTCAGCCTGTCAGGGTTGGGTTGTTATCATCTCTGTCCCCTGGTCAGTCTGTCAGGGTTGGGTTGTTATCATCTCTGTCCCCTGGTCAGCCTGTCAGGGTTGGGTTGTTATCATCTCTGTCCCCTGGTCAGCCTGTTAGGGTTGGGTTGTCATCATCTCTGTCCCCTGGTCAGTCTGTCAGGGTTGGGTTGTTATCATCTCTGTCCCCTGGTCAGCCTGTCAGGGTTGGGTTGTTATCATCTCTGTCCCCTGGTCAGCCTGTCAGGGTTGGGTTGTTATCATCTCTGTCCCCTGGTCAGCCTGTCAGGGTTGGGTTGTTATCATCTCTGTCCCCTGGTCAGCCTGTCAGGGTTGGGTTGTTATCATCTCTGTCCCCTGGTCAGCCTGTCAGGGTTGGGTTGTTATCATCTCTGTCCCCTGGTCAGCCTGTCAGGGTTGGGTTGTAATCATCTCTGTCCCCTGGTCAGCCTGTCAGGGTTGGGTTGTTATCATCTCTGTCCCCTGGTCAGCCTGTCAGGGTTGGGTTGTTATCATCTCTGTCCCCTGGTCAGCCTGTCAGGGTTGGGTTGTAATCATCTCTCTCCGTCCCCCAGCCACTCAGGGTTGGGTTGTAATCATCTCTCTCCGCCCCCCCCAGCCTGTCAGGGTTGGGTTGTAATCATCTCTCTCCGTCCCCCAGCCTGTCAGGGTTGGGTTGTAATCATCTCTCTCCGTCCCCCAGCCAGTCAGGGTTGGGTTGTAATCATCTCTCTCCGTCCCCCAGCCTGTCAGGGTTGGGTTGTAATCATCTCTCTCCGTCCCCCAGCCAGTCAGGGTTGGGTTGTAATCATCTCTCTCCATCCCCCAGCCAGTCAGGGTTGGGTTGTTATCATCTCTCTCCGTCCCCCAGCCTGTCAGGGTTGGGTTGTAATCATCTCTCTCCGTCCCCCAGCCTGTCAGGGTTGGGTTGTAATCATCTCTCTCCGTCCCCCAGCCAGTCAGGGTTGGGTTGTAATCATCTCTCTCCGTCCCCCAGCCAGTCAGGGTTGGGTTGTAATCATCTCTCTCCGCCCCCCAGCCAGTCAGGGTTGGGTTGTAATCATCTCTCTCCGTCCCCCAGCCAGTCAGGGTTGGGTTGTAGTCATCTCTCTCCGTCCCCCAGCCAGTCAGGGTTGGGTTGTAATCATCTCTCTCCGTCCCCCAGCCTGTCAGGGTTGGGTTGTAGTCATCTCTCTCCGTCCCCCAGCCAGTCAGGGTTGGGTTGTAGTCATCTCTCTCCGTCCCCCAGCCTGTCAGGGTTGGGTTGTAATCATCTCTCTCCGTCCCCCAGCCAGTCAGGGTTGGGTTGTAATCATCTCTCTCCGTCCCCCAGCCAGTCAGGGTTGGGTTGTAATCATCTCTCTCCGTCCCCCAGCCTGTCAGGGTTGGGTTGTAATCATCTCTCTCCGTCCCCCAGCCAGTCAGGGTTGGGTTGTAGTCATCTCTCTCCGTCCCCCAGCCAGTCAGGGTTGGGTTGTAATCATCTCTCTCCGTCCCCCAGCCTGTCAGGGTTGGGTTGTAATCATCTCTCTCCGTCCCCCAGCCAGTCAGGGTTGGGTTGTAGTCATCTCTCTCCGTCCCCCAGCCAGTCAGGGTTGGGTTGTTATCATCTCTCTCCGTCCCCCAGCCTGTCAGGGTTGGGTTGTAATCATCTCTCTCCGTCCCCCAGCCAGTCAGGGTTGGGTTGTTATCATCTCTCTCCGTCCCCCAGCCCGTCAGGATGTACCTTCTGGGGCAGGAAGCCGTGGAGCAGGAAGAAGAAGATCCTGTGGCAGCTGGGCACGCTGGTGGGCGCTCCGGTGGGCATCGCTCTGATCGCTGGCATCGCCGTCCCCGCCATGATCATAGGCATCCCTGTGTACGTGGGGAGGAAGGTGAGCTTGACCCTGACACACGGCAGACTGAGGTCATCAGATGACGCCAGCCGTCGTGTTGACAGATGCGTGACCAGACAACAGAGACGCCGTTCATCAGTAATGGGCCCGTGCTGTAAACGGGATGATCAGGTGGAAGGCTGGGCGTCTGGTCATCCAGAATGATGATAATAAGCTCGTGAACTAAAGATGGAGGAATGTACTGGAGAACTTAACCTGTAGCGTTGTTCCCAACAACTACTGTGTACGAGTCAATGAAACACAGGCTTGTTTTATATGAACACAGAATAATATAGTTTTATATGAACACAGACAGAATAATAGTTAGTTTTATATGAAAACAGAATAATATAGTTTTATATGAACACAGACAGAATAATAGTTAGTTTTATATGAAAACAGAATAATATAGTTTTATATGAACACAGACAGAATAATACAGTTGTTTTATATGAACACAGACAGAATAATACAGTTGTTTTATATGAACACAGAATAATACAGTTGTTTTATATGAACACAGACAGAATAATACAGTTGTTTTATATGAACACAGACAGAATAATACAGTTGTTTTATATGAACACAGAATAATACAGTTGTTTTATATGAACACAGACAGAATAATACAGTTGTTTTATATGAACACAGACAGAATAATACAGTTGTTTTATATGAACACAGACAGAATAATACAGTTGTTTTATATGAACACAGACAGAAAAATAACGTTAGCCAATAGATGGAACCACTGCATCACTCATGTGATGTGTTTTCAGTAAGTCGAGAGTCATGGTTCTCCTCACAGTACGGTGACCCCTGACTTAACCCCGGTCAGATCCATGACCTCTAACCTCCATCTGTCAGATCCATGACCCCTGACCTTTAACCCCCATCTGTCAGATCCATGACCCCTGACCTTTAACCCAGTCTGTCTGATCTATAACCCCTGTATGTCTGTCAGATCCATAACCCCTGACCTTTAACCCCTGTATGTCCGTCTGTCTGATCTATAACCTCTGACCTCTAACCCAGTCTGTCTGATCTATAACCCCTGACCTTTAACTCCTGTATGTCTGTCTGAACTATAACCTCTGACCCCTAACCCGTCTGTCTGTCGGTCTGTCTGATCTATAACCCCTGACCTTTAACCCCTGTATGTCTGTCTGTTTGATCTATAACCTCTGACCTCTAACCCGTCTGTCTGTTGGTCTGTCTGTCTGATCTATAACCCCTGACCTTTAACCCCTGTATGTCTGTCTGTCTGATCTATAACCTCTGACCTCTAACCCGTCTGTCTGTCTGTCTGTTAGATCTATAACCTCTGACCTCTAACCCGTCTGTCTGTCTGTTAGATCTATAACCGCTATGAGGGGAAGGACACCTCTCCTCACCGGAGGAACCTGGTGGTAGCAGGAGGAGTCACTCTGTCTGTCATCATGTCTCCTGTGGTGGCAGCCGTCTCTGTTGGTCAGTATACTGTAGTCTGTCTGTCATCATGTCTCCTGTGGTGGCAGCCGTCTCTGTTGGTCAGTATACTGTAGTCTGTCTGTCATCATGTCCCCTGTGGTCAGTATACTGTAGTCTGTCTGTCATCATGTCCCCCGTGGTCAGTGTACTGTAGTCTGTCTGTCATCATGTCCCCCGTGGTCAGTGTACTGTAGTCTGTCTGTCATCATGTCCCCTGTGGTCAGTATACTGTAGTCTGTCATCATGTCCCATGTGGTCAGTGTACTGTACTCTGTCTGTCATCATGTCCCCTGTGGTCAGTGTACTGTACTCTGTCTGTCATCATGTCTCCTGTGGTGGCAGCCGTCTCTGTTGGTCAGTGTACTGTACTCTGTCTGTCATCATGTCCCCTGTGGTCAGTATACTGTACTCTGTCTGTCATCATGTCCCCCGTGGTCAGTGTACTGTACTCTGTCTGTCATCATGTCCCCTGTGGTCAGTGTACTGTACTCTGTCTGTCATCATGTCCCCTGTGGTCAGTGTACTGTACTCTGTCTGTCATCATGTCTCCTGTGGTGGCAGCCGTCTCTGTTGGTCAGTATACTGTAGTCTGTCATCATGTCCCCTGTGGTCAGTGTACTGTCTGTCATCATGTCCCATGTGGTCAGTATACTGTACTCTGTCTGTCATCATGTCCCCTGTGGTCAGTGTACTGTACTCTGTCTGTCATCATGTCCCCCGTGGTCAGTATACTGTAGTCTGTCTGTCATCATGTCCCCTGTGGTCAGTGTACTGTACTCTGTCTGTCATCATGTCCCCTGTGGTCAGTGTACTGTAGTCTGTCATCATGTCCCCTGTGGTCAGTGTACTGTACTCTGTCTGTCATCATGTCCCCTGTGGTCAGTGTACTGTACTCTGTCTGTCATCATGTCCCCTGTGGTCAGTGTACTGTAGTCTGTCTGTCATCATGTCCCCTGTGGTCAGTGTACTGTAGTCTGTCATCATGTCCCCCGTGGTCAGTGTACTGTAGTCTGTCTGTCATCATGTCCCCTGTGGTCAGTGTACTGTAGTCTGTCTGTCATCATGTCCCCTGTGGTCAGTGTACTGTAGTCTGTCTGTCATCATGTCCCCTGTGGTCAGTGTACTGTAGTCTGTCTGTCATCATGTCCCCTGTGGTCAGTATACTGTCTGTCATCATGTCCCCTGTGGTCAGTGTACTGTAGTCTGTCTGTCATCATGTCCCCTGTGGTCAGTGTACTGTAGTCTGTCTGTCATCATGTCCCCTGTGGTCAGTGTACTGTCTGTCATCATGTCCCCTGTGGTCAGTGTACTGTACTCTGTCATCATGTCCCCTGTGGTCAGTATACTGTACTCTGTCTGTCATCATGTCCCCTGTGGTCAGTATACTGTCTGTCATCATGTCCCCTGTGGTCAGTGTACTGTACTCTGTCTGTCATCATGTCCCCTGTGGTCAGTGTACTGTCTGCCATCATGTCCCCCTGTGGTCAGTGTACTGTCTGTCATCATGTCCCCTGTGGTCAGTGTACTGTAGTCTGTCTGTCATCATGTCCCCTGTGGTCAGTGTACTGTAGTCTGTCTGTCATCATGTCCCCTGTGGTCAGTGTACTGTAGTCTGTCATCATGTCCCCCGTGGTCAGTGTACTGTAGTCTGTCTGTCATCATGTCCCCTGTGGTCAGTGTACTGTAGTCTGTCTGTCATCATGTCCCCTGTGGTCAGTGTACTGTAGTCTGTCTGTCATCATGTCCCCTGTGGTCAGTGTACTGTAGTCTGTCTGTCATCATGTCCCCTGTGGTCAGTATACTGTCTGTCATCATGTCCCCTGTGGTCAGTGTACTGTACTGTCTGTCATCATGTCCCCTGTGGTCAGTGTACTGTAGTCTGTCTGTCATCATGTCCCCTGTGGTCAGTATACTGTCTGTCATCATGTCCCCTGTGGTCAGTGTACTGTACTCTGTCTGTCATCATGTCCCCTGTGGTCAGTGTACTGTACTGTCTGTCATCATGTCCCCTGTGGTCAGTGTACTGTAGTCTGTCTGTCATCATGTCCCCTGTGGTCAGTATACTGTCTGTCATCATGTCCCCTGTGGTCAGTGTACTGTACTCTGTCTGTCATCATGTCCCCTGTGGTCAGTGTACTGTACTCTGTCTGTCATCATGTCCCCTGTGGTCAGTGTACTGTAGTCTGTCTGTCATCATGTCCCCTGTGGTCAGTGTACTGTACTCTGTCTGTAATCATGTCCCCTGTGGTCAGTGTACTGTACTCTGTCTGTCATCATGTCCCCTGTGGTCAGTATACTGTCTGTCATCATGTCCCCTGTGGTCAGTGTACTGTACTCTGTCTGTCATCATGTCCCCTGTGGTCAGTATACTGTAGTCTGTCTGTCATCATGTCCCCTGTGGTCAGTGTACTGTAGTCTGTCTGTCATCATGTCCCCTGTGGTCAGTGTACTGTCTGTCATCATGTCCCCTGTGGTCAGTGTACTGTACTCTGTCTGTCATCATGTCCCCTGTGGTCAGTGTACTGTAGTCTGTCTGTCATCATGTCCCCTGTGGTCAGTGTACTGTCTGTCATCATGTCCCCTGTGGTCAGTGTACTGTACTCTGTCTGTCATCATGTCCCCTGTGGTCAGTGTACTGTACTCTGTCTGTCATCATGTCCCCTGTGGTCAGTATACTGTAGTCTGTAATCATGTCCCATGTGGTCAGTGTACTGTACTCTGTCTGTCATCATGTCCCCTGTGGTCAGTGTACTGTCTGTCATCATGTCCCCTGTGGTCAGTGTACTGTCTGTTATCATGTCCCCTGTGGTCAGTGTACTGTCTGTCATCATGTCCCCTGTGGTCAGTGTACTGTACTCTGTCTGTCATCATGTCCCCTGTGGTCAGTATACTGTAGTCTGTCTGTCATCATGTCCCCTGTGGTCAGTGTACTGTAGACTGTCTGTCATCATGTCCCCTGTGGTCAGTGTACTGTCTGTCATGTCCCCTGTGGTCAGTATACTGTCTGTCATCATGTCCCCTGTGGTCAGTGTACTGTACTCTGTCTGTCATCATGTCCCCCGTGGTCAGTGTACTGTAGTCTGTCTGTCATCATGTCCCCTGTGGTCAGTGTACTGTAGTCTGTCTGTCATCATGTCCCCTGTGGTCAGTGGACTGTACTCTGTCTGTCATCATGTCCCCCGTGGTCAGTGTACTGTAGTCTGTCTGTCATCATGTCCCCTGTGGTCAGTGTACTGTAGTCTGTCTGTCATCATGTCCCCTGTGGTCAGTGTACTGTACTCTGTCTGTCATCATGTCCCCCGTGGTCAGTGTACTGTACTCTGTCTGTCATCATGTCCCCTGTGGTCAGTGTACTGTCTGTCATCATGTCCCCTGTGGTCAGTGTACTGTACTCTGTCATCATGTCCCCTGTGGTCAGTATACTGTAGTCTGTCTGTCATCATGTCCCCTGTGGTCAGTGTACTGTAGTCTGTCTGTCATCATGTCCCCTGTGGTCAGTGTACTGTAGTCTGTCTGTCATCATGTCCCCTGTGGTCAGTGTACTGTAGTCTGTCTGTCATCATGTCCCCTGTGGTCAGTGTACTGTCTGTCATCATGTCCCCTGTGGTCAGTATACTGTACTCTGTCTGTCATCATGTCCCCTGTGGTCAGTATACTGTAGTCTGTCTGTCATCATGTCCCCTGTGGTCAGTGTACTGTACTCTGTCTGTCATCATGTCCCCTGTGGTCAGTATACTGTAGTCTGTCTGTCATCATGTCCCCCTGTGGTCAGTATACTGTACTCTGTCTGTCATCATGTCCCCTGTGGTCAGTGTACTGTACTCTGTCTGTCATCATGTCCCCTGTGGTCAGTGTACTGTAGTCTGTCTGTCATCATGTCCCCTGTGGTCAGTGTACTGTACTCTGTCTGTCATCATGTCCCCTGTGGTCAGTATACTGTAGTCTGTCTGTCATCATGTCCCCCTGTGGTCAGTATACTGTACTCTGTCTGTCATCATGTCCCCTGTGGTCAGTGTACTGTACTCTGTCTGTCATCATGTCCCCTGTGGTCAGTGTACTGTAGTCTGTCTGTCATCATGTCCCCTGTGGTCAGTATACTGTAGTCTGTCTGTCATCATGTCCCCTGTGGTCAGTGTACTGTAGTCTGTCTGTCATCATGTCCCCTGTGGTCAGTGTACTGTAGTCTGTCTGTCATCATGTCCCCTGTGGTCAGTGTACTGTCTGTCATCATGTCCCCTGTGGTCAGTGTACTGTACTCTGTCATCATGTCCCCTGTGGTCAGTATACTGTACTCTGTCTGTCATCATGTCCCCTGTGGTCAGTATACTGTCTGTCATCATGTCCCCTGTGGTCAGTGTACTGTACTCTGTCTGTCATCATGTCCCCTGTGGTCAGTGTACTGTCTGCCATCATGTCCCCCTGTGGTCAGTGTACTGTCTGTCATCATGTCCCCTGTGGTCAGTGTACTGTAGTCTGTCTGTCATCATGTCCCCTGTGGTCAGTGTACTGTACTCTGTCTGTCATCATGTCCCCTGTGGTCAGTATACTGTACTCTGTCTGTCATCATGTCCCCTGTGGTCAGTGTACTGTACTCTGTCTGTCATCATGTCCCCTGTGGTCAGTGTACTGTAGTCTGTCTGTCATCATGTCCCCTGTGGTCAGTATACTGTACTCTGTCTGTCATCATGTCCCCTGTGGTCAGTGGACTGTACTCTGTCTGTCATCATGTCCCCTGTGGTCAGTGTACTGTAGTCTGTCTGTCATCATGTCCCCTGTGGTCAGTATACTGTACTCTGTCTGTCATCATGTCCCCTGTGGTCAGTGTACTGTCTGTCATCATGTCCCCTGTGGTCAGTGTACTGTACTCTGTCTCTCATCATGTCCCCTGTGGTCAGTGTACTGTACTCTGTCTGTCATCATGTCCCCTGTGGTCAGTATACTGTAGTCTGTCTGTCATCATGTCCCCTGTGGTGGCAGCCGTCTCTGTTGGTCAGTGTACTGTACTCTGTCTGTCATCATGTCCCCCGTGGTCAGTATACTGTAGTCTGTCTGTCATCATGTCCCCTGTGGTCAGTGTACTGTAGTCTGTCTGTCATCATGTCCCATGTGGTCAGTGTACTGTCTGTCATCATGTCCCCTGTGGTCAGTGTACTGTACTCTGTCTGTCATCATGTCCCCTGTGGTCAGTGTACTGTCTGTCATCATGTCCCCTGTGGTCAGTTTACTGTCTGTCATCATGTCCCCTGTGGTCAGTATACTGTAGTCTGTCTGTCATCATGTCCCCTGTGGTCAGTGTACTGTAGTCTGTCTGTCATCATGTCCCCCTGTGGTCAGTGTACTGTACTCTGTCTGTCATCATGTCCCCTGTGGTCAGTGTACTGTCTGTCATCATGTCCCCTGTGGTCAGTGTACTGTCTGTCATCATGTCCCCTGTGGTCAGTGTACTGTACTCTGTCTGTCATCATGTCCCCTGTGGTCAGTATACTGTCTGTCATCATGTCCCCTGTGGTCAGTATACTGTACTGTCTGTCATCATGTCCCCTGTGGTCAGTGTACTGTACTCTGTCTGTCATCATGTCCCCTGTGGTCAGTGTACTGTACTCTGTCTGTCATCATGTCCCCTGTGGTCAGTATACTGTCTGTCATCATGTCCCCTGTGGTCAGTGTACTGTACTCTGTCTGTCATCATGTCCCCTGTGGTCAGTATACTGTCTGTCATCATGTCCCCTGTGGTCAGTATACTGTAGTCTGTCTGTCATCATGTCCCCTGTGGTCAGTATACTGTACTCTGTCTGTCATCATGTCCCCTGTGGTCAGTATACTGTACTCTGTCTGTCATCATGTCCCCTGTGGTCAGTGTACTGTAGTCTGTCTGTCATCATGTCCCTCTGTGGTCAGTATACTGTACTCTGTCTGTCATCATGTCCCCTGTGGTCAGTGTACTGTACTCTGTCTGTCATCATGTCCCCTGTGGTCAGTGTACTGTACTCTGTCTGTCATCATGTCCCCTGTGGTCAGTGTACTGTCTGTCATCATGTCCCCTGTGGTCAGTGTACTGTAGTCTGTCTGTCATCATGTCCCCCTGTGGTCAGTATACTGTACTCTGTCTGTCATCATGTCCCCTGTGGTCAGTGTACTGTACTCTGTCTGTCATCATGTCCCCTGTGGTCAGTGTACTGTACTCTGTCTGTCATCATGTCCCCTGTGGTCAGTATACTGTAGTCTGTAATCATGTCCCATGTGGTCAGTGTACTGTACTCTGTCTGTCATCATGTCCCCTGTGGTCAGTGTACTGTCTGTCATCATGTCCCCTGTGGTCAGTGTACTGTCTGTCATCATGTCCCCTGTGGTCAGTGTACTGTCTGTCATCATGTCCCCTGTGGTCAGTATACTGTAGTCTGTCTGTCATCATGTCCCCTGTGGTCAGTGTACTGTAGACTGTCTGTCATCATGTCCCCTGTGGTCAGTGTACTGTCTGTCATGTCCCCTGTGGTCAGTATACTGTCTGTCATCATGTCCCCTGTGGTCAGTGTACTGTACTCTGTCTGTCATCATGTCCCCGTGGTCAGTGTACTGTAGTCTGTCTGTCATCATGTCCCCTGTGGTCAGTGTACTGTAGTCTGTCTGTCATCATGTCCCCTGTGGTCAGTGGACTGTACTCTGTCTGTCATCATGTCCCCCGTGGTCAGTGTACTGTAGTCTGTCTGTCATCATGTCCCCTGTGGTCAGTGTACTGTAGTCTGTCTGTCATCATGTCCCCTGTGGTCAGTGTACTGTACTCTGTCTGTCATCATGTCCCCCGTGGTCAGTGTACTGTACTCTGTCTGTCATCATGTCCCCTGTGGTCAGTGTACTGTACTCTGTCTGTCATCATGTCCCCTGTGGTCAGTGTACTGTACTCTGTCTGTCATCATGTCCCCTGTGGTCAGTGTACTGTAGTCTGTCTGTCATCATGTCCCCTGTGGTCAGTGTACTGTACTCTGTCTGTCATCATGTCCCCTGTGGTCAGTATACTGTAGTCTGTCTGTCATCATGTCCCCTGTGGTCAGTGTACTGTAGTCTGTCTGTCATCATGTCCCCTGTGGTCAGTGTACTGTAGTCTGTCTGTCATCATGTCCCCTGTGGTCAGTGTACTGTAGTCTGTCTGTCATCATGTCCCCTGTGGTCAGTGTACTGTACTCTGTCTGTCATCATGTCCCCTGTGGTCAGTGTACTGTACTCTGTCTGTCATCATGTCCCCTGTGGTCAGTGTACTGTACTCTGTCTGTCATCATGTCCCCTGTGGTCAGTGTACTGTACTCTGTCTGTCATCATGTCCCCTGTGGTCAGTGTACTGTACTCTGTCTGTCATCATGTCCCCTGTGGTCAGTATACTGTAGTCTGTCTGTCATCATGTCCCCTGTGGTCAGTGTACTGTACTCTGTCTGTCATCATGTCCCCTGTGGTCAGTATACTGTAGTCTGTCTGTCATCATGTCCCCCTGTGGTCAGTATACTGTACTCTGTCTGTCATCATGTCCCCTGTGGTCAGTATACTGTAGTCTGTCTGTCATCATGTCCCCTGTGGTCAGTGTACTGTACTCTGTCTGTCATCATGTCCCCTGTGGTCAGTATACTGTAGTCTGTCTGTCATCATGTCCCCTGTGGTCAGTGTACTGTACTCTGTCTGTCATCATGTCCCCTGTGGTCAGTGTACTGTCTGTCATCATGTCCCCTGTGGTCAGTGTACTGTAGTCTGTCTGTCATCATGTCCCCTGTGGTCAGTATACTGTACTCTGTCTGTCATCATGTCCCCTGTGGTCAGTATACTGTCTGTCATCATGTCCCCTGTGGTCAGTGTACTGTCTGTCATCATGTCCCCTGTGGTCAGTATACTGTACTCTGTCTGTCATCATGTCCCCTGTGGTCAGTATACTGTAGTCTGTCTGTCATCATGTCCCCTGTGGTCAGTGTACTGTACTCTGTCTGTCATCATGTCCCCTGTGGTCAGTATACTGTAGTCTGTCTGTCATCATGTCCCCCTGTGGTCAGTATACTGTACTCTGTCTGTCATCATGTCCCCTGTGGTCAGTGTACTGTACTCTGTCTGTCATCATGTCCCCTGTGGTCAGTGTACTGTAGTCTGTCTGTCATCATGTCCCCTGTGGTCAGTGTACTGTACTCTGTCTGTCATCATGTCCCCTGTGGTCAGTATACTGTAGTCTGTCTGTCATCATGTCCCCCTGTGGTCAGTATACTGTACTCTGTCTGTCATCATGTCCCCTGTGGTCAGTGTACTGTACTCTGTCATCATGTCCCCTGTGGTCAGTATACTGTACTCTGTCTGTCATCATGTCCCCTGTGGTCAGTATACTGTCTGTCATCATGTCCCCTGTGGTCAGTGTACTGTACTCTGTCTGTCATCATGTCCCCTGTGGTCAGTGTACTGTCTGCCATCATGTCCCCCTGTGGTCAGTGTACTGTCTGTCATCATGTCCCCTGTGGTCAGTGTACTGTAGTCTGTCTGTCATCATGTCCCCTGTGGTCAGTGTACTGTACTCTGTCTGTCATCATGTCCCCTGTGGTCAGTATACTGTACTCTGTCTGTCATCATGTCCCCTGTGGTCAGTGTACTGTACTCTGTCTGTCATCATGTCCCCTGTGGTCAGTGGACTGTACTCTGTCTGTCATCATGTCCCCTGTGGTCAGTGGACTGTAGTCTGTCTGTCATCATGTCCCCTGTGGTCAGTATACTGTACTCTGTCTGTCATCATGTCCCCTGTGGTCAGTGTACTGTCTGTCATCATGTCCCCTGTGGTCAGTGTACTGTACTCTGTCTGTCATCATGTCCCCTGTGGTCAGTGTACTGTACTCTGTCTGTCATCATGTCCCCTGTGGTCAGTATACTGTAGTCTGTCTGTCATCATGTCCCCTGTGGTGGCAGCCGTCTCTGTTGGTCAGTGTACTGTACTCTGTCTGTCATCATGTCCCCTGTGGTCAGGGTACTGTAGTCTGTCTGTCATCATGTCCCCTGTGGTCAGTGTACTGTAGTCTGTCTGTCATCATGTCCCTCTGTGGTCAGTATACTGTACTCTGTCTGTCATCATGTCCCCTGTGGTCAGTGTACTGTACTCTGTCTGTCATCATGTCCCCTGTGGTCAGTGTACTGTACTCTGTCTGTCATCATGTCCCCTGTGGTCAGTGTACTGTCTGTCATCATGTCCCCTGTGGTCAGTGTACTGTAGTCTGTCTGTCATCATGTCCCCCTGTGGTCAGTATACTGTACTCTGTCTGTCATCATGTCCCCTGTGGTCAGTATACTGTACTCTGTCTGTCATCATGTCCCCTGTGGTCAGTGTACTGTACTCTGTCTGTCATCATGTCCCCTGTGGTCAGTATACTGTAGTCTGTCTGTCATCATGTCCCCTGTGGTCAGTGTACTGTACTCTGTCTGTCATCATGTCCCCCTGTGGTCAGTGTACTGTCTGTCATCATGTCCCCTGTGGTCAGTGTACTGTAGTCTGTCTGTCATCATGTCCCCTGTGGTCAGTGTACTGTCTGTCATCATGTCCCCCGTGGTCAGTGTACTGTACTCTGTCTGTCATCATGTCCCCTGTGGTCAGTGTACTGTACTCTGTCTGTCATCATGTCCCCCTGTGGTCAGTGTACTGTCTGTCATCATGTCCCCTGTGGTCAGTGTACTGTACTCTGTCTGTCATCATGTCCCCCTGTGGTCAGTGTACTGTCTGTCATCATGTCCCCTGTGGTCAGTGTACTGTAGTCTGTCTGTCATCATGTCCCCTGTGGTCAGTGTACTGTCTGTCATCATGTCCCCCGTGGTCAGTGTACTGTACTCTGTCTGTCATCATGTCCCCTGTGGTCAGTGTACTGTAGTCTGTCTGTCATCATGTCCCCTGTGGTCAGTGTACTGTACTCTGTCTGTCATCATGTCCCCTGTGGTCAGTGTACTGTCTGTCATCATGTCCCCCGTGGTCAGTGTACTGTACTCTGTCTGTCATCATGTCCCCCTGTGGTCAGTGTACTGTCTGTCATCATGTCCCCTGTGGTCAGTGTACTGTAGTCTGTCTGTCATCATGTCCCCTGTGGTCAGTGTACTGTCTGTCATCATGTCCCCTGTGGTCAGTGTACTGTACTCTGTCTGTCATCATGTCCCCTGTGGTCAGTGTACTGTCTGTCATCATGTCCCCTGTGGTCAGTGTACTGTACTCTGTCTGTCATCATGTCCCCCTGTGGTCAGTGTACTGTCTGTCATCATGTCCCCTGTGGTCAGTGTACTGTAGTCTGTCTGTCATCATGTCCCCTGTGGTCAGTGTACTGTCTGTCATCATGTCCCCTGTGGTCAGTGTACTGTACTCTGTCTGTCATCATGTCCCCTGTGGTCAGTGTACTGTAGTCTGTCTGTCATCATGTCCCCCTGTGGTCAGTGTACTGTACTCTGTCTGTCATCATGTCCCCTGTGGTCAGTGTACTGTCTGTCATCATGTCCCCTGTGGTCAGTGTACTGTAGTCTGTCTGTCATCATGTCCCCTGTGGTCAGTGTACTGTAGTCTGTCTGTCATCATGTCCCCTGTGGTCAGTATACTGTAGTCTGTCTGTCATCATGTCCCCCTGTGGTCAGTGTACTGTACTCTGTCTGTCATCATGTCCCCTGTGGTCAGTGTACTGTCTGTCATCATGTCCCCTGTGGTCAGTGTACTGTCTGTCATCATGTCCCCTGTGGTCAGTGTACTGTAGTCTCTGTCATCATGTCCCCTGTGGTCAGTGTACTGTACTCTGTCTGTCATCATGTCCCCTGTGGTCAGTGTACTGTACTCTGTCTGTCATCATGTCCCCTGTGGTCAGTGTACTGTACTCTGTCTGTCATCATGTCCCCTGTGGTCAGTATACTGTAGTCTGTCTGTCATCATGTCCCCTGTGGTCAGTGTACTGTCTGTCATCATGTCCCCTGTGGTCAGTGTACTGTACTCTGTCTGTCATCATGTCCCCTGTGGTCAGTGTACTGTACTCTGTCTGTCATCATGTCCCCTGTGGTCAGTGTACTGTACTCTGTCTGTCATCATGTCCCCTGTGGTCAGTATACTGTCTGTCATCATGTCCCCTGTGGTCAGTATACTGTACTGTCTGTCATCATGTCCCCTGTGGTCAGTGTACTGTACTCTGTCTGTCATCATGTCCCCTGTGGTCAGTGTACTGTAGTCTGTCTGTCATCATGTCCCCTGTGGTCAGTGTACTGTACTCTGTCTGTCATCATGTCCCCTGTGGTCAGTGTACTGTACTCTGTCTGTCATCATGTCCCCTGTGGTCAGTGTACTGTCTGTCATCATGTCCCCTGTGGTCAGTATACTGTACTGTCTGTCATCATGTCCCCTGTGGTCAGTGTACTGTACTGTCTGTCATCATGTCCCCTGTGGTCAGTGTACTGTACTCTGTCTGTCATCATGTCCCCTGTGGTCAGTGTACTGTAGTCTGTCTGTCATCATGTCCCCTGTGGTCAGTATACTGTCTGTCATCATGTCCCCTGTGGTCAGTGTACTGTACTCTGTCTGTCATCATGTCCCCTGTGGTCAGTGTACTGTACTCTGTCTGTCATCATGTCCCCTGTGGTCAGTGTACTGTAGTCTGTCTGTCATCATGTCCCCTGTGGTCAGTGTACTGTCTGTCATCATGTCCCCTGTGGTCAGTGTACTGTACTCTGTCTGTCATCATGTCCCCTGTGGTCAGTGTACTGTACTCTGTCTGTAATCATGTCCCCTGTGGTCAGTGTACTGTACTCTGTCTGTCATCATGTCCCCTGTGGTCAGTATACTGTCTGTCATCATGTCCCCTGTGGTCAGTGTACTGTACTCTGTCTGTCATCATGTCCCCTGTGGTCAGTATACTGTAGTCTGTCTGTCATCATGTCCCCTGTGGTCAGTGTACTGTACTCTGTCTGTCATCATGTCCCCTGTGGTCAGTGTACTGTACTCTGTCTGTCATCATGTCCCCTGTGGTCAGTGTACTGTAGTCTGTCTGTCATCATGTCCCCTGTGGTCAGTGTACTGTCTGTCATCATGTCCCCTGTGGTCAGTGTACTGTACTCTGTCTGTCATCATGTCCCCTGTGGTCAGTGTACTGTAGTCTGTCTGTCATCATGTCCCCTGTGGTCAGTGTACTGTCTGTCATCATGTCCCCTGTGGTCAGTGTACTGTACTCTGTCTGTCATCATGTCCCCTGTGGTCAGTGTACTGTACTCTGTCTGTCATCATGTCCCCTGTGGTCAGTATACTGTAGTCTGTAATCATGTCCCATGTGGTCAGTGTACTGTACTCTGTCTGTCATCATGTCCCCTGTGGTCAGTGTACTGTCTGTCATCATGTCCCCTGTGGTCAGTGTACTGTCTGTCATCATGTCCCCTGTGGTCAGTGTACTGTCTGTCATCATGTCCCCTGTGGTCAGTGTACTGTACTCTGTCTGTCATCATGTCCCCTGTGGTCAGTATACTGTAGTCTGTCTGTCATCATGTCCCCTGTGGTCAGTGTACTGTAGTCTGTCTGTCATCATGTCCCCTGTGGTCAGTGTACTGTCTGTCATGTCCCCTGTGGTCAGTATACTGTCTGTCATCATGTCCCCTGTGGTCAGTGTACTGTACTCTGTCTGTCATCATGTCCCCGTGGTCAGTGTACTGTAGTCTGTCTGTCATCATGTCCCCTGTGGTCAGTGTACTGTAGTCTGTCTGTCATCATGTCCCCTGTGGTCAGTGGACTGTACTCTGTCTGTCATCATGTCCCCGTGGTCAGTGTACTGTAGTCTGTCTGTCATCATGTCCCCTGTGGTCAGTGTACTGTAGTCTGTCTGTCATCATGTCCCCTGTGGTCAGTGTACTGTACTCTGTCTGTCATCATGTCCCCTGTGGTCAGTGTACTGTCATACTCTGTCTGTCATCATGTCCCCTGTGGTCAGTGTACTGTCTGTCATCATGTCCCCTGTGGTCAGTGTACTGTACTCTGTCTGTCATCATGTCCCCCGTGGTCAGTGTACTGTAGTCTGTCTGTCATCATGTCCCCTGTGGTCAGTGTACTGTAGTCTGTCTGTCATGTCATCATGTCCCCTGTGGTCAGTGTACTGTAGTCTGTCTGTCATCATGTCTGTCTGTCATCATGTCCCCCGTGGTCAGTGTACTGTAGTCTGTCTGTCATCATGTCCCCTGTGGTCAGTGTACTGTACTCTGTCTGTCATCATGTCCCCTGTGGTCAGTGTACTGTACTCTGTCTGTCATCATGTCCCCTGTGGTCAGTGTACTGTACTCTGTCTGTCATCATGTCCCCTGTGGTCAGTGTACTGTACTCTGTCTGTCATCATGTCCCCTGTGGTCAGTGTACTGTACTCTGTCTGTCATCATGTCCCCTGTGGTCAGTATACTGTAGTCTGTCTGTCATCATGTCCCCTGTGGTCAGTGTACTGTACTCTGTCTGTCATCATGTCCCCTGTGGTCAGTATACTGTACTCTGTCTGTCATCATGTCCCCTGTGGTCAGTATACTGTAGTCTGTCTGTCATCATGTCCCCTGTGGTCAGTGTACTGTACTCTGTCTGTCATCATGTCCCCTGTGGTCAGTATACTGTAGTCTGTCTGTCATCATGTCCCCTGTCTGGTCTGTGGTGTACTGTACTCTGTCTGTCATCATGTCCCCTGTGGTCAGTATACTGTAGTCTGTCTGTCATCATGTCCCCTGTGGTCAGTGTACTGTACTCTGTCTGTCATCATGTCCCCTGTGGTCAGTGTACTGTACTCTGTCTGTCATCATGTCCCCTGTGGTCAGTGTACTGTAGTCTGTCTGTCATCATGTCCCCTGTGGTCAGTCATACTGTACTCTGTCTGTCATCATGTCCCCTGTGGTCAGTGTAGTATACTGTCTGTCTGTCATGTCCCCTGTGGTCAGTATACTGTACTCTGTCTGTCATCATGTCCCCTGTGGTCAGTGTACTGTCTGTCATCATGTCCCCTGTGGTCAGTGTACTGTACTCTGTCTGTCATCATGTCCCATGTGGTCAGTATACTGTAGTCTGTCTGTCATCATGTCCCCTGTGGTCAGGGTACTGTACTCTGTCTGTCATCATGTCCCCCTGTGGTCAGTATACTGTACTCTGTCTGTCATCATGTCCCCTGTGGTCAGTGTACTGTACTCTGTCTGTCATCATGTCCCCTGTGGTCAGTATACTGTAGTCTGTCTGTCATCATGTCCCCTGTGGTCAGTGTACTGTACTCTGTCTGTCATCATGTCCCCTGTGGTCAGTATACTGTAGTCTGTCTGTCATCATGTCCCCCTGTGGTCAGTATACTGTACTCTGTCTGTCATCATGTCCCCTGTGGTCAGTGTACTGTACTCTGTCTGTCATCATGTCCCCTGTGGTCAGTGTACTGTAGTCTGTCTGTCATCATGTCCCCTGTGGTCAGTGTACTGTACTCTGTCTGTCATCATGTCCCCTGTGGTCAGTATACTGTAGTCTGTCTGTCATCATGTCCCCCTGTGGTCAGTATACTGTACTCTGTCTGTCATCATGTCCCCTGTGGTCAGTGTACTACTCTGTCTGTCATCATGTCCCCTGTGGTCAGTCTACTGTACTCTGTCTGTCATCATGTCCCCTGTGGTCAGTATACTGTCTGTCATCATGTCCCCTGTGGTCAGTGTACTGTCTGTCATCATGTCTGTCTGTCATCATGTCCCCTGTGGTCAGTGTACTGTCTGTCATCATGTCCCCTGTGGTCAGTGTACTGTCTGTCATCATGTCCCCTGTGGTCAGTGTACTGTAGTCTGTCTGTCATCATGTCCCCTGTGGTCAGTGTACTGTACTCTGTCTGTCATCATGTCCCCTGTGGTCAGTATACTGTACTCTGTCTGTCATCATGTCCCCTGTGGTCAGTGTACTGTACTCTGTCTGTCATCATGTCCTGTGGTCAGTGGACTGTACTCTGTCTGTCATCATGTCCCCTGTGGTCAGTGTACTGTAGTCTGTCTGTCATCATGTCCCCTGTGGTCAGTATACTGTACTCTGTCTGTCATCATGTCCCCTGTGGTCAGTGTACTGTCTGTCATCATGTCCCCTGTGGTCAGTGTACTGTACTCTGTCTGTCATCATGTCCCCTGTGGTCAGTGTACTGTACTCTGTCTGTCATCATGTCCCCTGTGGTCAGTATACTGTAGTCTGTCTGTCATCATGTCCCCTGTGGTGGCAGCCGTCTCTGTTGGTCAGTGTACTGTACTCTGTCTGTCATCATGTCCCCTGTGGTCAGGGTACTGTAGTCTGTCTGTCATCATGTCCCCCGTGGTCAGTATACTGTAGTCTGTCTGTCATCATGTCCCCTGTGGTCAGTGTACTGTAGTCTGTCTGTCATCATGTCCCATGTGGTCAGTGTACTGTCTGTCATCATGTCCCCTGTGGTCAGTGTACTGTACTCTGTCTGTCATCATGTCCCCTGTGGTCAGTGTACTGTCTGTCATCATGTCTGTCTGTCATCATCATGTCCCCTGTGGTCAGTCATCATGTCCCCTGTGTAGTTTCTGTCTGTCATCATGTCCCCTGTGGTCAGTGTACTGTAGTCTGTCTGTCATCATGTCCCCTGTGGTCAGTGTACTGTACTCTGTCTGTCATCATGTCCCCTGTGGTCAGTGTGTACTGTCTGTCATCATGTCCCCTGTGGTCAGTGTACTGTCTGTCATCATGTCCCCTGTGGTCAGTGTACTGTCTGTCATCATGTCCCCTGTGGTGTCACTCTGTCTGTCATCATGTCCCCTGTGGTCAGTATACTGTCTGTCATCATGTCCCCTGTGGTCAGTATACTGTACTGTCTGTCATCATGTCCCCTGTGGTCAGTGTACTGTCTGTCATCATGTCCCCTGTGGTCAGTATACTGTACTCTGTCTGTCATCATGTCCCCTGTGGTCAGTATACTGTACTCTGTCTGTCATCATGTCCCCTGTGGTCAGTGTACTGTAGTCTGTCTGTCATCATGTCCCTCTGTGGTCAGTATACTGTACTCTGTCTGTCATCATGTCCCCTGTGGTCAGTGTACTGTACTCTGTCTGTCATCATGTCCCCTGTGGTCAGTGTACTGTACTCTGTCTGTCATCATGTCCCCTGTGGTCAGTGTACTGTAGTCTGTCTGTCATCATGTCCCCTGTGGTCCCCCTGTGTCATCATGTACTGTACTCTGTCTGTCATCATGTCCCCTGTGGTCAGTGTACTGTACTGTCTGTCATCATGTCCCCTGTGGTCAGTGTACTGTACTCTGTCTGTCATCATGTCCCCGTGGTCAGTGTACTGTCTGTCTGTCATCATGTCCCCTGTGGTGTACTGTACTCTGTCTGTCATCATGTCCCCTGTGGTCAGTATACTGTAGTCTGTCTGTCATCATGTCCCCTGTGGTCAGTGTACTGTCTGTCATCATGTCCCCTGTGGTCAGTGTACTGTCTGTCATCATGTCCCCTGTGGTCAGTGTACTGTACTCTGTCTGTCATCATGTCCCCTGTGGTCAGTATACTGTAGTCTGTCTGTCATCATGTCCCCTGTGGTCAGTGTACTGTACTCTGTCTGTCATCATGTCCCCCTGTGGTCAGTGTACTGTCTGTCATCATGTCCCCTGTGGTCAGTGTACTGTAGTCTGTCTGTCATCATGTCCCCTGTGGTCAGTGTACTGTCTGTCATCATGTCCCCCGTGGTCAGTGTACTGTACTCTGTCTGTCATCATGTCCCCTGTGGTCAGTGTACTGTACTCTGTCTGTCATCATGTCCCCCTGTGGTCAGTGTACTGTCTGTCATCATGTCCCCTGTGGTCAGTGTACTGTACTCTGTCTGTCATCATGTCCCCCTGTGGTCAGTGTACTGTCTGTCATCATGTCCCCTGTGGTCAGTGTACTGTAGTCTGTCTGTCATCATGTCCCCTGTGGTCAGTGTACTGTCTGTCATCATGTCCCCCGTGGTCAGTGTACTGTACTCTGTCTGTCATCATGTCCCCTGTGGTCAGTGTACTGTAGTCTGTCTGTCATCATGTCCCCTGTGGTCAGTGTACTGTACTCTGTCTGTCATCATGTCCCCTGTGGTCAGTGTACTGTCTGTCATCATGTCCCCCTGTGGTCAGTGTACTGTCTGTCATCATGTCCCCTGTGGTCAGTGTACTGTAGTCTGTCTGTCATCATGTCCCCTGTGGTCAGTGTACTGTCTGTCATCATGTCCCCTGTGGTCAGTGTACTGTACTCTGTCTGTCATCATGTCCCCTGTGGTCAGTGTACTGTAGTCTGTCTGTCATCATGTCCCCCTGTGGTCAGTGTACTGTACTCTGTCTGTCATCATGTCCCCTGTGGTCAGTGTACTGTCTGTCATCATGTCCCCTGTGGTCAGTGTACTGTACTCTGTCTGTCATCATGTCCCCCTGTGGTCAGTGTACTGTCTGTCATCATGTCCCCTGTGGTCAGTGTACTGTAGTCTGTCTGTCATCATGTCCCCTGTGGTCAGTGTACTGTCTGTCATCATGTCCCCTGTGGTCAGTGTACTGTACTCTGTCTGTCATCATGTCCCCCGTGGTCAGTGTACTGTAGTCTGTCTGTCATCATGTCCCCTGTGGTCAGTGTACTGTACTCTGTCTGTCATCATGTCCCCTGTGGTCAGTGTACTGTCTGTCATCATGTCCCCTGTGGTCAGTGTACTGTAGTCTGTCTGTCATCATGTCCCCTGTGGTCAGTGTACTGTAGTCTGTCTGTCATCATGTCCCCTGTGGTCAGTATACTGTAGTCTGTCTGTCATCATGTCCCCCTGTGGTCAGTGTACTGTACTCTGTCTGTCATCATGTCCCCTGTGGTCAGTGTACTGTCTGTCATCATGTCCCCTGTGGTCAGTGTACTGTCTGTCATCATGTCCCCTGTGGTCAGTGTACTGTAGTCTGTCTGTCATCATGTCCCCTGTGGTCAGTGTACTGTACTCTGTCTGTCATCATGTCCCCTGTGGTCAGTGTACTGTACTCTGTCTGTCATCATGTCCCCTGTGGTCAGTGTACTGTACTCTGTCTGTCATCATGTCCCCTGTGGTCAGTATACTGTAGTCTGTCTGTCATCATGTCCCCTGTGGTCAGTGTACTGTCTGTCATCATGTCCCCTGTGGTCAGTGTACTGTACTCTGTCTGTCATCATGTCCCCTGTGGTCAGTGTACTGTACTCTGTCTGTCATCATGTCCCCTGTGGTCAGTGTACTGTCTGTCATCATGTCCCCTGTGGTCAGTATACTGTCTGTCATCATGTCCCCTGTGGTCAGTGTACTGTACTCTGTCTGTCATCATGTCCCCTGTGGTCAGTGTACTGTAGTCTGTCTGTCATCATGTCCCCTGTGGTCAGTGTACTGTACTCTGTCTGTCATCATGTCCCCTGTGGTCAGTGTACTGTACTCTGTCTGTCATCATGTCCCCTGTGGTCAGTGTACTGTCTGTCATCATGTCCCCTGTGGTCAGTATACTGTACTGTCTGTCATCATGTCCCCTGTGGTCAGTGTACTGTACTGTCTGTCATCATGTCCCCTGTGGTCAGTGTACTGTACTCTGTCTGTCATCATGTCCCCTGTGGTCAGTGTACTGTAGTCTGTCTGTCATCATGTCCCCTGTGGTCAGTGTACTGTACTCTGTCTGTCATCATGTCCCCTGTGGTCAGTGTACTGTCTGTCATCATGTCCCCTGTGGTCAGTGTACTGTACTGTCTGTCATCATGTCCCCTGTGGTCAGTGTACTGTAGTCTGTCTGTCATCATGTCCCCTGTGGTCAGTGTACTGTACTCTGTCTGTCATCATGTCCCCTGTGGTCAGTGTACTGTCTGTCATCATGTCCCCTGTGGTCAGTGTACTGTACTCTGTCTGTCATCATGTCCCCTGTGGTCAGTGTACTGTACTCTCTCTGTCATCATGTCCCCTGTGGTCAGTATACTGTAGTCTGTCTGTCATCATGTCCCCTGTGGTCAGTATACTGTAGTCTGTCTGTCATCATGTCCCCTGTGGTCAGTGTACTGTACTCTGTCTGTCATCATGTCCCCTGTGGTCAGTATACTGTAGTCTGTCTGTCATCATGTCCCCCTGTGGTCAGTATACTGTACTCTGTCTGTCATCATGTCCCCTGTGGTCAGTGTACTGTACTCTGTCTGTCATCATGTCCCCTGTGGTCAGTGTACTGTAGTCTGTCTGTCATCATGTCCCCTGTGGTCAGTGTACTGTCTGTCATCATGTCCCCTGTGGTCAGTGTACTGTCTGTCATCATGTCCCCTGTGGTCAGTGTACTGTAGTCTGTCTGTCATCATGTCCCCTGTGGTCAGTATACTGTACTCTGTCTGTCATCATGTCCCCTGTGGTCAGTATACTGTCTGTCATCATGTCCCCTGTGGTCAGTGTACTGTCTGTCATCATGTCCCCTGTGGTCAGTATACTGTACTCTGTCTGTCATCATGTCCCCTGTGGTCAGTATACTGTAGTCTGTCTGTCATCATGTCCCCTGTGGTCAGTGTACTGTACTCTGTCTGTCATCATGTCCCCTGTGGTCAGTATACTGTAGTCTGTCTGTCATCATGTCCCCCTGTGGTCAGTATACTGTACTCTGTCTGTCATCATGTCCCCTGTGGTCAGTGTACTGTACTCTGTCTGTCATCATGTCCCCTGTGGTCAGTGTACTGTAGTCTGTCTGTCATCATGTCCCCTGTGGTCAGTGTACTGTACTCTGTCTGTCATCATGTCCCCTGTGGTCAGTATACTGTAGTCTGTCTGTCATCATGTCCCCCTGTGGTCAGTATACTGTACTCTGTCTGTCATCATGTCCCCTGTGGTCAGTGTACTGTACTCTGTCTGTCATCATGTCCCCTGTGGTCAGTATACTGTCTGTCATCATGTCCCCTGTGGTCAGTGTACTGTACTCTGTCTGTCATCATGTCCCCTGTGGTCAGTGTACTGTCTGCCATCATGTCCCCCTGTGGTCAGTGTACTGTCTGTCATCATGTCCCCTGTGGTCAGTGTACTGTAGTCTGTCTGTCATCATGTCCCCTGTGGTCAGTGTACTGTACTCTGTCTGTCATCATGTCCCCTGTGGTCAGTATACTGTAGTCTGTCTGTCATCATGTCCCCTGTGGTCAGTATACTGTAGTCTGTCTGTCATCATGTCCCCTGTGGTCAGTGTACTGTCTGTCATCATGTCCCCTGTGGTCAGTGTACTGTACTCTGTCTGTCATCATGTCCCCTGTGGTCAGTGTACTGTACTCTGTCTGTCATCATGTCCCCTGTGGTCAGTGTACTGTAGTCTGTCTGTCATCATGTCCCCTGTGGTCAGTGTACTGTACTCTGTCTGTCATCATGTCCCCTGTGGTCAGTGTACTGTACTCTGTCTGTCATCATGTCCCCTGTGGTCAGTGTACTGTAGTCTGTCTGTCATCATGTCCCCTGTGGTCAGTGTACTGTCTGTCATCATGTCCCCTGTGGTCAGTGTACTGTACTCTGTCTGTCATCATGTCCCCTGTGGTCAGTGTACTGTAGTCTGTCTGTCATGTCCCCTGTGGTCAGTATACTGTCTGTCATCATGTCCCCTGTGGTCAGTGTACTGTCTGTCATCATGTCCCCTGTGGTCAGTATACTGTACTCTGTCTGTCATCATGTCCCCTGTGGTCAGTGTACTGTCTGTCATCATGTCCCCTGTGGTCAGTATAGTGTACTCTGTCTGTCATCATGTCCCCTGTGGTCAGTGTACTGTACTCTGTCTGTCATCATGTCCCCTGTGGTCAGTGTACTGTACTCTGTCTGTCATCATGTCCCCTGTGGTCAGTGTACTGTAGTCTGTCTGTCATCATGTCCCCTGTGGTCAGTATACTGTACTCTGTCTGTCATCATGTCCCCTGTGGTCAGTGTACTGTAGTCTGTCTGTCATCATGTCCCCTGTTGGTCAGTGTACTGTCTGTCATCATGTCCCCTGTGGTCAGTGTACTGTACTCTGTCTGTCATGTCCCCTGTGGTCAGTGTACTGTACTCTGTCTGTCATCATGTCCCCCGTGGTCAGTGTACTGTAGTCTGTCTGTCATCATGTCCCCTGTGGTCAGTGTACTGTAGTCTGTCTGTCATCATGTCCCCTGTGGTCAGTGTACTGTAGTCTGTCTGTCATCATGTCCCCTGTTGGTCAGTGTACTGTAGTCTGTCTGTCATCATGTCCCCTGTTGGTCAGTGTACTGTAGTCTGTCTGTCATCATGTCCCCTGTTGGTCAGTATACTGTACTCTGTCATCATGTCCCCTGTGGTCAGTGTACTGTAGTCTGTCTGTCATCATGTCCCCTGTGGTCAGTGTACTGTCTGTCATCATGTCTCCTGTGGTCAGTGTACTGTACTCTGTCTGTCATCATGTCCCCTGTGGTCAGTGTACTGTCTGTCATCATGTCCCCTGTGGTCAGTATAGTGTACTCTGTCTGTCATCATGTCCCCTGTGGTCAGTGTACTGTACTCTGTCTGTCATCATGTCCCCTGTGGTCAGTATACTGTAGTCTGTCTGTCATCATGTCCCCTGTGGTCAGTGTACTGTACTCTGTCTGTCATCATGTCCCCTGTGGTCAGTGTACTGTAGTCTGTCTGTCATCATGTCCCCTGTGGTCAGTGTACTGTCTGTCATCATGTCCCCTGTTGGTCAGTGTACTGTAGTCTGTCTGTCATCATGTCCCATGTGGTCAGTGTACTGTCTGTCATCATGTCCCCTGTGGTCAGTATACTGTACTCTGTCTGTCATCATGTCCCCTGTGGTCAGTGTACTGTAGTCTGTCTGTCATCATGTCCCCTGTGGTCAGTGTACTGTACTCTGTCTGTCATCATGTCCCCTGTGGTCAGTGTACTGTAGTCTGTCTGTCATCATGTCCCCTGTGGTCAGTGTACTGTACTCTGTCTGTCATCATGTCCCCTGTGGTCAGTGTACTGTAGTCTGTCATCATGTCCCATGTGGTCAGTATACTGTCTGTCATCATGTCCCCTGTGGTCAGTGTACTGTACTCTGTCTGTCATCATGTCCCCTGTGGTCAGTGTACTGTACTCTGTCTGTCATCATGTCCCCTGTGGTCAGTGTACTGTAGTCTGTCTGTCATCATGTCCCCTGTGGTCAGTGTACTGTACTCTGTCTGTCATCATGTCCCCTGTGGTCAGTGTACTGTACTCTGTCTGTCATCATGTCCCCCGTGGTCAGTGTACTGTACTCTGTCTGTCATCATGTCCCCTCTGGTCAGTGTACTGTAGTCTGTCTGTCATCATGTCCCCTGTGGTCAGTATACTGTCTGTCATCATGTCCCCTGTGGTCAGTGTACTGTCTGTCATCATGTCCCCCGTGGTCACTGTACTGTAGTCTGTCTGTCATCATGTCCCCTGTGGTCAGTGTACTGTACTGTCTGTCATCATGTCCCCTGTGGTCAGTGTACTGTACTCTGTCCGGTAGACACAGGGGTTTCTGGTTGATTAGATGAGCTAGTAGTGACCGACTGCTCTTAGGAGACACAGGGGTCTCTGCTGGTTGTCTGGTGTCCCTCCCCAGGGTGTGAGGTGGTTAACGGTCCCTCTGTCTGTGTGTCCAGGCATCGGCGTGCCCATCATGCTGGCGTACGTGTACGGTGTGGTGCCCATCTCTCTGTGTCGCAGCGGGGGCTGTGGGGTCTCCACTGGCAACGGCAAAGGAGTCCGCATCGAGTTTGATGACGAGAACCAGATGACCGCAGGGAGCGGAGCGCAAGCTACTGGTACGTCTCTCACACACACACACACACACACACACACACACACACACACACACACACACACACTGTGAGTAACCTGGTGTTTAGTCTGAATGAGTTGTGTTAACTGACTCGTTGTGACTGGACTCTGATGACCTCTGACCCTCCTAGAGAAGGAGAATGTTAGAGGTGAGGTTTGACTACAGGCCTTCTAGAAAAGACGAGGCCGTAGAAGGGAGAGAACCAACAAGAGAAAGATCTTGTTTACAAACCTTCTAGAAAAGACGAGGCCGTAGAGAACCAACAAGAGAAAGACCTTGTTACAGACCTTCTAGAAAAGACGAGGCCGTAGAGAACCAACGAGAGAAAGACCTTGTTACAGACCTTCTAGAAAAGACGAGGCCGTAGAGAACCAACGAGAGAAAGACCTTGTTACAGAGCTTCTAGAAAAGACGAGGCCGTAGAGAACCAACAAGAGAAAGACCTTGTTTACAGACCTTCTAGAAAAGACGAGGCCGTAGAGAACCAACAAGAGAAAGACCTTGTTACAGACCTTCTAGAAAAGACGAGGCCGTAGAGAACCAACGAGAGAAAGACCTTGTTTACAGACCTTCTAGAAAAGACGAGGCCGTAGAGAACCAACAAGAGAAAGACCTTGTTACAGAGCTTCTAGAAAAGACGAGGCCGTAGAGAACCAACAAGAGAAAGACCTTGTTTACAGACCTAGAAAAGACGAGGCCGTAGAGAACCAACAAGAGAAAGACCTTGTTACAGACCTTCTAGAAAAGACGAGGCCGTAGAGAACCAACAAGAGAAAGACCTTGTTACAGACCTTCTAGAAAAGACGAGGCCGTAGAAGGGAGAGAACCAACAAGAGAAAGACCTTGTTTACAGACCTTCTAGAAAAGACGAGGCCGTAGAGAACCAACAAGAGAAAGACCTTGTTTACAGACCTTCTAGAAAAGACGAGGCCGTAGAGAACCAACGAGAGAAAGACCTTGTTTACAGACCTTCTAGAAAAGACGAGGCCGTAGAGAACCAACAAGAGAAAGACCTTGTTTACAGAGCTTCTAGAAAGGACGAGGCCGTAGAGAACCAACGAGAGAAAGACCTTGTTACAGACCTTCTAGAAAAGACGAGGCCGTAGAGAACCAACGAGAGAAAGACCTTGTTACAGACCTTCTAGAAAAGACGAGGCCGTAGAGAACCAACAAGAGAAAGACCTTGTTTACAGACCTTCTAGAAAAGACGAGGCCGTAGAGAACCAACAAGAGAAAGACCTTGTTTACAGAGCTTCTAGAAAAGACGAGGCCGTAGAGAACCAACAAGAGAAAGACCTTGTTACAGACCTTCTAGAAAAGACGAGGCCGTAGAGAACCAACAAGAGAAAGACCTTGTTTACAGACCTTCTAGAAAAGACGAGGCCGTAGAGAACCAACAAGAGAAAGACCTTGTTACAGACCTTCTAGAAAAGACGAGGCCGTAGAGAACCAACAAGAGAAAGACCTTGTTTACAGACCTTCTAGAAAAGACGAGGCCGTAGAGAACCAACAAGAGAAAGACCTTGTTACAGAGCTTCTAGAAAAGACGAGGCCGTAGAGAACCAACAAGAGAAAGACCTTGTTTACAGACCTTCTAGAAAAGACGAGGCCGTAGAGAACCAACAAGAGAAAGACCTTGTTACAGACCTTCTAGAAAAGACGAGGCCGTAGAGAACCAACAAGAGAAAGACCTTGTTACAGACCTTCTAGAAAAGACGAGGCCGTAGAGAACCAACGAGAGAAAGACCTTGTTACAGACCTTCTAGAAAAGACGAGGCCGTAGAGAACCAACGAGAGAAAGACCTTGTTACAGACCTTCTAGAAAAGACGAGGCCGTAGAGAACCAACGAGAGAAAGACCTTGTTACAGACCTTCTAGAAAAGACGAGGCCGTAGAGAACCAACGAGAGAAAGACCTTGTTACAGACCTTCTAGAAAAGACGAGGCCGTAGAGAACCAACGAGAGAAAGACCTTAGTCTTTTAGTTTATAGAGTGGCTCTGATGAACTCCTGCTGTCTCCCCTGTCTCCTCAGACACGACCTCTGTCGCGGACACCAGGAACAACCCCAGCATCGGAGAAGGTAGCGTGGGGGGCATGACGGGCAGTCTGAGTGCCAGCGGGAGCCACGTGGACCGGATGGGCGCCATGAGAGACAACCTGAGTGAGAACGCCTCCACCATGGCCCTGGCTGGGGCCAGCATCACCGGATCTCTGTCTGGCAGCGCCATGGTCAACTTCCTGAACAGGTCAGTGCTTTTTGATTGGATTGAACCTTCATTCAACCAGGTTGGTCTCGTTGAGATGAAAACAGATGTTCTTTTCAAGAGACAAACGGTCACATGACATCAACCAGACAGACATCAACACAACACTCTGCCAGTAACCAAGATGTCCACCACATGAGCCAGAAAAACTAGACAAAATAGTCACATCCACCTGATAGGTGTTGTTTTACAGGGTCAGTCCCAGTAGTGTGATAGTTGTTGTTTTACAGGGTCAGTCCCAGTAGTGTGATAGTTGTTGTTTTACAGGGTCAGTCCCAGTAGTGTGATAGGTGTTGTTTTACAGGGTCAGTCCCTGTAGTGTGATAGGTGTTGTTTTACAGGGTCAGTAGTATGGTAGGTGTTGTTTTACAGGGTCAGTCAGAGTAGTGTAATAGGTGTTGTTTTACAGGGTCAGTCCCAGTAGTGTGGTAGGTGTTGTTGTACAGGGTCAGTCCCAGTAGTGTGATAGGTGTTGTTTTACAGGGTCAGTCATAGTAGTGTGATAGGTGTTGTTGTACAGGGTCAGTCCCAGGTGTTGTTGTACAGGGTCAGTCCCAGTAGTGTGATAGGT